>NW_022476060.1:0-188686 GCF_009193645.1 Aspergillus pseudonomiae | reverse complement strand
AAAAAAAAAAAAAAAAAAAAAAAAAAAAAAAAAAAAAAAAAAAAAAAAAAAAAAAAAAAAAAAAAAAAAAAAAAAAGAAGAAGAGATGAGAAGAGAAGAGAACAGGCACAACTTGGCAGCGATCAAATATAATGCCAATAGAAAAAGGCAGCCTCTACTTTCCTCCCCTCAAGAACTCTCGGGGAATCTGTGGCATCGGCGGCGGAACAGCTGGAGCAGAGTTCTTGCTCGCACCTTCGTCTTCATCCTCGTCCATTTCCTCTAGATCTACGGAATGGCTAAGACGGAATGTTAGCACACTTACGGGAAAGTCCCGTATGAAGGGTCACATACGCAAGAAGTTCTTTGATATTCCGCATCTCGTAATGCCTCTTCCTTTGCTGTTCAAATTGGCGATGCTTCTCCTGGGCCTCTTCGGGACTCAACAAGTGGTCTGCATCTGCGCCAGCCCCGCCGTTGGGCTCGTTGGCCCCCATCACCACATGCTTGTCGCTCCGGTGCGACTCATTGCTTAGACTCCGCGCGCGTACGATGCGATCGCTGTCCTGGATTCCAGCACCATCAGGGATCGACCCCTCCGGCTCTCCTAGCTCGAGATCGGGAATCTCATCCTCAGCGACTGTTTTCCGAGCATTTTTGGTCGTCTGATCAAGTTCGTCCACGACCACCCCTTGTGCATCGATCAAGCTGTCTTCAGCTTCTGCAAGCTGCATTTCTTCTTCGTCCTGGCTTGGATCATAGTGTGGCGCATACGGTGTTTTGGGTTCGTCGATCTTCATCTTTGCGGTTTTCTCCTGTTCGGTCAGGTAAAGATTTGCCTCGTCCCATTTCAACCGTGGCGAATTCTCGTCATGTTGGACACTAGCCACCGATTGGCGTCGAGACGCGGTCCCAGGGTGTGCGGTGGACGAGGAGTGGCGGCGCCCAGCGTTCTGTAGGGTATTTTGCAGGGTGAGCTCCTTGGTATCCATGGGCTCTGTAGATGGAGCGCGCGGGGCCAACGATTCATGTGTTGTTTGAATGTTCTGAGAGCTAGGGTTCTTCAGGATACCCTTGGGTCTTTTGTGTGTTTCGTCCATGTTGTGCACCATCGTAGAATAGCCGTTGGACAAGATCGGACGAAAAGAGAAGGACAATACAAAGGAAACAAAAATGTGACCGCGGAGGAATAGGCGCAATAAAAGAGAAGAAGCGAGAGTCAAGGAAAACCTAGTCAGCTGAGATCGCAAAGATCATGAAAGTGAGGCTGAGTGGTCGTCAGAATGATGCGGGATTGGAGGGGTTCTTAAACCTCCTAAGGCTGACCGAAGTTTGCTGCGGAGGGGTTGTTCCTTTTCAGCTGAAGAATAATCCAGACCCTCGGACACGTAAAAAGAAGGCACAGGGTGATTAATTGCAGGTTGTTAGAAGTAGTCCTGCTCACCACGTCTAGAAATGGAAGGATGGTGAAAATGCGAGCGACAAAGCGGAAACAACAGTTTCATGAACTGGCACGTGGGGCCCTGCTACCGATGACGTCGAAGGACCTACTAAAACAAACAGTAAATTTCAACACCAGCTCGGCGGTACCCGTAGTATTCGTGCCATATCGATAAAGATTTACACTTAGAGAAGAGCAAAATAAAAGGCGCAATGAACAGTGGCCATTGTGGTCAAAGAATTCCATCACGGATTACTTTTGGCTCGACTACTTGCTCATATCAACTGCCAGGGTATGACTGCTCCGAAACCTCAATTTTATAGACCTTTATAACGACATACTTTAGCCCTATAAAAAGCAAGGAGAGGGCAATAGAAATTGTATCTGATGAGCAGACGGCCACCACTCCTATAATCTCTACAGTCCAGTCCAAGGTATAGAACTCCAAAGATTCTGAACCCAAAATTCGAGGGAAGCGAAGAGAAAGCAGAGTGCCACCCTGTTTAAAATGGAAGATAAAGATAAAAAGAATCAATCAATAACATGTATAGGGGAATCTTATAAGATAAGACTAAGAAAAGAAGACTGCAGATAATAAGAGGAGGAAGGAATCCAAATGCTCCGTTCCTGCTCTCATGCAAGATATAAGAGACGCTGATGTAACAGAGTACAACTACAAGACAGGAAAGTCTCCATGTTAGCAAGATACTGTAAATAAATGCAAAGGGATTAGCCAGGTGTAGAGGCTCAAAGAGGGCTGAGTAAAAAAAAAAAAAAAAAAAAAAAAAAAAAAAAAAAAAAAAAAAAAAAAAAAAAAAAAAAAAAAAAAAAAAAAAAAAACCAGGTGAGAGTAGGTCATGAATGGTATCGTGTCATAACAAAAAAAAAGAAGAATTCGAAAAGTGTAAGCTATTTGAAAAGTCACATGCATAGTTGTAATGAATATTATGCGATAGAATCAAATTCTTCAAGTTCGCGAAGTCTGTTCCGCGCAAGCTCGTCTCCTCCGTTGGCCGACAGCTGCATCCAGTGCAGTGCCAGACACATGCTCTGCGGATCAGACTTGGGGTCCTTATCCCTCCGGAGTAATGTCTCCTCCTTAAAGGTATCCCGCAGAAAAGTGAGAGGCAGGGTAACACGGGGGAGGAGCTCCGGGTGAGTGAGATAGAGAATGGCCAATTCCCGCTGAGCAACTGGGTTTCCCTCCTTCGCAGTAATGATCCACATCCCGGCAGCATCCTCAATGGCATTACCGGGTCGTGCATGCATGTCATGCCCATGAGGAGGGTGGCGCCGGCTGAGCTCTTGGGAGACAATGTTGTCGGCGATTTCAACCATGCTGTTGCAGATCTCGTCCTTCAAACTTAGGGCAGCCAAGCCAAACTGTAGGAATGCGGTTCCACTATCGGTCTTGTTTAATGTCTCACCGGGGACAAATGATGAAATGAATTGCAAATCACGGAAAAGAGTCTTTGGTTTCACTTCGAGAATTATATCACGCAGGGCTTCCACGATTTGGCTTTCCGTCGGGGCTGAATAGTCAGAGGGGCGGGAGTCAAAGATGACTGACTCGTCGGTAGACGACATTGGAGTATGGGTAAATCTGGCCGAAACCCGATTTGTCTGGGTTTCCACAAAGCTGTGGCGAGCTGCTCTCCTCCCTTGAACACCATTGCGTCTGTGGCAAGACGGTTCATCGACGAGGGGGGAATGAATTTTGTCGTCATTAACTGAATGTAGGGAGGCGATGACCAAGGCGCGCAGGTCACGTAACGCTTTCAGCTTGGCAAATGGGCTTCCATGGCGTGAGAAGACCTCGATCAAACGACGAAATACGGCCTTGTATGAGAATGGGGATTGGTCGTCAAGTCTCACATTGGCATCGCTCGGGGATGAAGACAATGACTCCATGATATGGGGTTCATCTCCCTCTAAAGGTCCAAGTGATCTGCTTCTTCGAGAGCTTGGCGATGTGCGATGGATAGCCTGGCGGATCAGCCGCTCGTCGTACTCTGCATAGAACCGCTGTATCCGGGACCGTTTCTTCAATTGTGCTTGGATTCTCTTCTGGTCTAGAGCATTACCAAACCAGGCATCGGTCTCGCTACCACAGCTCCACACTGGGGAGCCTAAATCACTTAGTAAGAGGCTTGTAAGCGTTTGTCGTAGTCCGTCCAGAAATGCTGCCTTTCCGAGAATTTTACGATCGTTGCGTCGAGGCTGTTGGCTTGCAGTCTCACTCAGGAGTGATGGGGGTCGAGAGTAGAGGCTGGATACGCTGGGGGCATATTGTGTGGCCTGATGTGGTGCTGACCAAAACGTGCTGTAAGAATCTCCGGTGCAGGTCGATGGGGTCCTTCCTGGGGAGCCCACGACAGAAGAAGTATCGGCGATAGATGGCTCTCGAGGAGCCCTCCACTTGTCAGAGATTAAACTTTGGAAGGATGTTTTCGTATTCAACGGAGGAAGTTCATGTGAGAACCTTGACTGGGAGTCGGATGGGCGAACATTATTGGAATACGCATGTAGTGGATTGCTAGGCTCATCACTGGCGATGCTGAAGGGCCGTAGACTAGAAGAAAGACCAAGGAAGCTTCGGTTGCTGGAGCCTTCGTACTTGGCTCGTTCTCGATGGTATAGCTCACTAGCCCACAACACAGGGGTCTCCGACATAGTCTCTCCGACTAGTCGACTGACACTTGATTTGACTTCGTAACAAAATCGGTGGATGCGTTCCTCGCCTTTACAGAAATTCTCGATATTGTTGTGGCTCAGCCATTTTCGAAGTAAATCCACCTGTTCGTCCGAGAGTTTATTTGGACTACCATAGCTCCTCGGTGCCTTCATAAGATCCATGACCTGCAGCTCTGGCTTTTGAAGTAAAGCCCCCCCGAATGATCTTCCAGTGGCGCGGGATCGACCCTCATTAGGCGTCTGTTTGTAGAGACGCGCGGAGTATATCATCGTCTTCAGAGCCAACGCAACGTGTTTAGCTTCCTCATACCTCTTTGAGTTCTTTACATCGGTCATGTACCACATCTTGTCTCGCAGCTTTGCTACCGTGGCCATCATGTCCTTTACTGTTCGCTGCAGTCGCTGCATATGGCGGTCGAGGGCGACAAAGTCACCTTCGCAGCGTTCGATAACGGAGCGTGAGGTTTGAAGGGAGCGGACACTTGAGGTATGCATTGGCTGAAGAATCCACGCGTCATCTGCAAGCCGAGTGGGAGACTTGGCGGCACTCCGGACAAGCTGTCGGCCAGCGTTCCACCAATAATGGGCACCAATGAAATCAGAGGTGTGGTGACAAGATGCCATAGCCCGATCAAACCTTTGCTTGAGGGATAGGCTGCCTGTTTGCAAAGCATCGTGAGCTTGAAAGTCAAATTCAACATGGTCATCGGCCGGATTGTCTTGGATCAGTTTTACGATAGCTGTTTGAAGAGCTTCGAAGTTGTCTTCCAGACCTAAGGTGGTGGACTGCACATCATCGTCTGATGCATTTTTCGGATAAGTGGATTGGCTGTCAGAGAAAAGGCTCCAGAGCAGGCGCCTTCCGTTCTGGGCAATTGAAAATATGGTCCATTCTTCGGCGGATGGGGGCTCTAAGTTGGAACGACCGTAAGGTTCACCCATATCGGACAGTTCAAAGCGAATCCGATCGGCATTGCGAGCTAAGGAATTCTCAGGGAGGGACAAGAAATCCATGTCAGTTGAGAAGAGTCCTCTGATGGAAGGCCGCCTGGAGTGATTATTGACAATAGGTTTGAAAAAGCCCGGCTCGGCTACCGAAGTTCCCTGCCTTTCCGATAGGGATTGCAGAGACCTGAGTGACCTGAAAGAACCAGAAATTCCCGAAGATGGGGTTGGAGAGTTGCACACCGGAGAGCATGTCCTAGGGAAAAGGGCATTCAGTAGACTGAGAACGTCAGTGGCCGAAAGCATCAAAAAGATAGCTGGTGACTCGCGTCCACCTGCAGAGCTAATGTACGACGAGCGTGGGATATGGGCTTGTCTTTCAGAGACTGAGTTTTGGAATCGTGAAAGCATGTTCTCAACATGCTGCCTGACCGTGGGACGCGCCATAGAGAAGTGAGTCCTATGAGGGGTAGATTTCGTCAGCTTAGTTCATTATCTGCAGCAATTAGATAACAACGAGCGCAGCATACATTGAGCGTAGGATAGCATAGACCTGGTAATAAGCTTGGAGCCCAACCTGCCCTAGGAGTTTCTCTC
This sequence comes from Aspergillus pseudonomiae, assembly GCF_009193645.1. NCBI lineage: Eukaryota > Fungi > Ascomycota > Eurotiomycetes > Eurotiales > Aspergillaceae > Aspergillus > Aspergillus pseudonomiae. The sequence continues at coordinate 183,030 of NW_022476060.1, read as the reverse complement.
GCGCATCTTTTTTGATATGGAAGTCAAGCAACAGTCCGTGCGTCTAAAAACAAGGTCAGACCATCAAAAAAAAAGGAGGGAAAGGTAGACCAAGTGAGTAAAATCATACCTCAGGGAAGGTTAGTGCACCATAGAGGAATTTGGAGAAATACCACTTGGTAAACAGGAACTCCAGGAAACGATCACGACAGTCCTGGCGATCCAGCTTTTGCAATATGGCGCTGCTCAGCTCCATCACCCCAACGGGAAGTCCTCCGTCTGGGTCATCCAAAAGTCGGAACAAGTCATCTACCGCAGAGGCAAAGAATTCCTCGGCTACATCCGTTTTCAAAGGGTCTGGAAGCTCGGCGTCAAAGTTCAGACCAGGTGGGGTATCTACATGTTCCAAGAGGAATGCACCAGTTTGCAGAATATCCATGAGGTAGAGTTCAAATTTGGGCTTAGCTTTCCAATCACTGCCTATGGACCAGGCGGCCAATATGTGGCTAAGGAGAGGATGGAATCTACTGCTGCCATCCGCAATGAGCTTTGCGCAAACAGAAGACCACACATCCAGGCGCAGTTTGGCCTCAGGGGCGTCCGAGTTCAGCGGGGCCGCAAAGGCATTAAACAACATAGTGGATATAGCGTCTGCTCTCTCAAAGGCAAGCACATGGTCCTTAACAGGGATGGAGGTGGAAATATTGCGCTTGGAGAAAGAAGAATAATTCCGGGACCGGGGAGTTGAAGGGGAGGTGAGATCGCCAGCGTCCCACGAAGGAGTTGAAGATGATACCAAAGTGCCTAGCTGGGCCGGAGTCAAGCTGCACAATCGTTCGAACAAAAACTGAGGGTCTGTGCGGACCAATTGCAGAATTTCAATCAGGTCAGTCCGGGATTGGGGACTCAACTGAACGAAAAAATCCGGGGTACGATCCACTGTGGACTCGGGAGATGATGGCCATTCTTCCAACGGGTCCTGCCGGTGAAAGTGGCGCCGAAAGGCAGAATCACAGGATTCCTGGAGATCAATCAGGGTCTGGTAGAGTGAAATGAAATTGGCCTTGTCATCATGTCTCAATCGGTCAACCAAGCCGCGCTGAACGGCGGCGCCCACGCGGACCAGGCGTGCAGAGATGCCCATCGACACTTTGGTGGCATGGAGACGGTGTTCCAAAATTTTCCGACGGGTTTGTTTCTGCTGATTTTGGCGATAACATTTGGCCAAACTCTCAAAAGAAACCTTAGGGCCATCCTCCATAGGCACGGATGAGACGGTGCGGGGCGGCATTTCCGAGGGACATCCACTGTCGGAATAGACGGGTGTTGCGATGAATCGCGAACTTGCGAGGTCCGAGTCTCCAGACTCACCTATAATCCGACCCGTAAACTCGGGGGAGAACCGGATTGGGGACATGCTGGCAGTCGCAGCAGGTGACTGAGATGTACTATCACATGTTGAAACAGGCCGAATGGATGGCATTAGATCTGGCGTTGAAAAAGCGGGTGAGAACGTTAGCGAAGCAAGCGGTATAGTTCTCATCCAAAGGCGAGAGAATTGAGTGTGTTGCGATGGTAGGAAGTGGTAATTATATGCGCAAGACAAAATGCAGGGGGGAAAAAAAAGGGGGGGGCTGACGATCATGCAAACAGGCCCCAACATAAATAAGTAAATTAATTAATCATTTAGAACGTACTGGTCACATAAGCTAAGGTCGACGAGAGACCATCAGATTGGGCATCGAACATGATGTTGCCATTGGCAGTTTCCCGGCCAGATAGCCAAGAGGATGTTTGAGGTCGCAAGTTGCCCCTAGCTTTAGGAACCGCCTCTCTATCGCATTGTTTAGCCCTTAAAGGGTGAGAAGAGAAAGGATGACGGTCCTCATGGGGAACAGTATCCTGTTGAGGGCAATGCGACACAATCGACAGCTCCAGGGTTGATAGATGGACGATAAGGACGGGTGGAAGGCGGGGTAGAAGAGGAGGCAGACAAAGGTAAAGGAGGCAAGGAAAATAGACAGTGGGATGTTATGAAGAGGTCGTGGATGAGGGATTGTGGGAGAGGGAGAGGGAGAGAGAGGAGGGGGGGGGAAAGAGAAGAGACACAAGTATAGAAGAATCAAGGAAGAAAATCAATCAATCAAATAAAGAAACGATCGTAGAATAGAAAAAGTAAAAAAAAAATAAAAAATAAAAATATATAGAAAGACAGAAATATGAATAATAGATCAAATAATATGGGGAGCCTATTAGCAGGAAGAGAAACTCCGATCTGACGGTCTCGTCCAGACGATAAGAGACAACTGGCTGAATTGGCGGAGGGATGGATGACATGCAGAGAGCAGAAGAGGGAGAGGGAAGAATGTGTGAAAGAAAGGCCGACGTAAGTGAGAGAGAAGGACTACCTTAGTGGGCGATTGCTTGCCAGCAAATCGAAAGAATCCGGGAATTCTGTATGGTTTAGTGAGGATGTACGTTGGAGTCACTCGGCCTGTAATGGTTGGACGAACGCGGAGGGGAGGGGGGGAAATGGGCGACGAAAGGAGACTTTCTTTGGTTCAGGTTGGATGATGTCTGTTGGCAATATGTATGTATGAGTATGCCACTAAAGTAGGGGCAATAACAATAGAGTCAAGTTGGGACGGAGAATAAGCAAGCGAACAAGCACGACGCTTTCCTATTTGTTCGCCGGGAGCCAAGTGCCAGGCTGGCGGTGACTCGAATCGGACGGATGCAGTGGAGGGACAACTGCAGGCGTACACTGGGTTTAAGTGAGGCAATGTTGGTGTGACTCTCGAGAGACTGGAACTATGGAAAATACTTTATTTAGGGTCCATAGTTTTCCATTTCCTCTGTGTGTGGATGTGGATGTGGAGTATGTACATACTCCGTACATATGTGTGTACTATATGGTTCCCTTTTCTTCAATAACCTCTCCTTATAAAACCAACGAGAATATTAAACATTCGCAAATTACTAGGAAATATCATTTTCGGTATGATCTAGTTCAACACGAAGATCAAACCCCAAATAAAAAAAAAAGTTATTGCTGAAATCCCACCATTTTTCTCCTGTTCTGCTGCAAAATCATCAATACCTATACTAAGAACAGCGCCCCCCACTTCCTCCGTCCCGCGTAGGGGATTTCTACTCAATTATTTCGAGGTACTAAGAATGGCAGATGGCGGGAGAGCAACAGAAGACAAGGAAGAAGAAATCAAAAAAAAAAAAAAGGGAAAAAAAAAAGGTAGAATTTGTTTATTTTTTCTTTTTTCTTTTTCTTTTTTACAAAAGGCCGAGGACGATCGCAACACAATTAATGCGAGTCGAATGATACATAGACAGACGACTTGTATGTACCACCACTTGGAACTAGTCGGGGACGAGTACAAACTAAGTACCTAAGGAGGAAGAGTTTAGTAAACCGTCAGTGATGCGTTGGCACTGCATACATGCATGATGGCTCCGGTTGGCTCCCTCCGTGCCCCATGATTCGTTGCCCAACCACCCCTTACTGCTGGCCTTGAGGTTTAGGAGGGGATTTCTGGTCCATTTCCTGTTTCTGGGGGTTGGGATGCATGAAACTGCATCTTACTTTCTCTTCCCCCCCTCTTCCCTCAGTCATCTAAGAGAGGTGAGATACATACTAGTGGTCCACTAGTAACGGTGCCAGGTTCCTAGAAGGATCATTAGATAGTATGAATAGTGGGAATTCCTCCGAATGTTTGCAACTAGGAAGATATCCATCTTAGTACTGCCGAAACTACTCCGCAGTGACAGCAAAGCAAAGACCGAACCCAAAAGTAAAAGAAAAAGAAAACTAAAGGAATCAACAGCAATCAATGCCCCAGCAACAACAAATAAACTAGTCCCAAACATCGCTGCTTCGTATTAATCATTCCTCCTAATGACTCCAGAACCCCACTGGCACGTGTTCAACCGCCACTGATCAACTTGCCCCGACTAGCCCTAAAGCAGTCTAGTCCAGATGATATCCTCAGCTGAATCACTTGAACCCAGTCATGTTTGCATGCCAATCGCCATACCTTCAATAACAACTCATACTTGCTCACGCATGCTTCTGTCTAGAACTGCATGATCACCTACCGTGTCATCAACACACTGCAGCTATGGTTGAGAAAAATGAACTATTCGATGTGATCCAATTTTAGCACCTTCTATTATATTTCATTTCTTCTGATTGCTTTTTTTTTTTATTTTTATTATTATTTATTTTTTACCCGTTTCCCCGGCTTTCCTCTCAAACGTCGGACTGAGTTAGGGTTTGTCCCTTGTAGATGTGCAGGAGGTATCATTGATAAAAAAAAAAAAAAAAAAAAAATAGCGGCCCATGTAGTTAATAACCCGGCTCCGTGTAATATCTCCATATACAATATCAACGTCCAGCTCCCATTGCACTGGCCCTCTAAAGCAATCGCCGTCATTACACATCAATCGCAAACAAACCAGTGGCTGCGAATTATCATGCAATTCCACTGGTACTTGAGGATCTGAAGCACCCGCAACCAATAAATTTCCCTCAAGGGTAGTCTATTCCCAGCACAACCCAAGGTGAACCTGACGCCAGAACTCCAGCCATCCGTGGCATGCGTTGTCTTTCTTCGGAACATCGAAACGCTTGCTGTCATGTCTCCTCCAATACCATCACTATTTGCAAACCCATTTCTTCTCAGCCTCTTTCTGTCCAACCCGAGTAGCCACGCTGTTCAACGTGTCTTTCAAGGCATCTTTAGAAACCTTCGGAAACCTAGGGTTATCATTAGCGACAGATGAAACTGAAGGGACCCTGCGTTACCGACCTTTTCTTCAGAATTTCGATCAACCCTAACTTCGACAGATCGCTTCCGTCCACAACTTGCTTGAACTCCGCCAGCAATTCCGATGGAAAGGGTCGCTTGGATTTCCCGGACCCCAACAGTGGCAGTGCGCTGCCGTCCTGCGTCGACGCACTCGGGTTACCCAAGAAAGAGTGAAGCGATGACCGTCCCGCACCACTGGTCTGAGCTGGCTCCGATGTCTTGGGTTTTTGCCAGTACACTGTTGAGAATGGGTCAATAGGTAACGACACTGCATCTGATATGGTCTCGACCCTGTATGCTTTCAACTCCGGTTTCACACCCTGATCGTGCCATTGAATGCCGGTGCAGACGGGCTCTAGATCGCCAACGATAAGACGTCTCTTCCCATCAACCACTTGGTCTTCCTCATCGTCCAAGAAGCCATCCATGTCATCCTCGCCGTCTTCGCTCATTTCTTCCTCCTCCTCCGAGTCGAGTTCCTCGCCTTCTTCCGGCTCCTCCCATTCAGCCTCGGAGTCATAGTCGTAATTCGTCTCAGGTAAGCCGCGGTAGAAGGGGTTCCGCATCATCTTATAGGCCGACGATTCGGACAGGGGCTTAGAGTACGTTCCTTGATAGGGGGGTCGGACATCTTCACCAAACCTCAGAGATTTCATTCGGACCTCCTTTAGAAGACCCCGTTGTCGCTGTACAGCCTCCGACGTCCCTGCTTGATCGTTCAGGCTTTGAATCTGTTGGAGGATTTCCCTGACAGAGGCAGGCAGTCTTCCTCGCCGTCGCTTGTATGGCATCATGTTGAAAATTTCTGAAGGCCGAAATACAAGAGCTTCTTCTGAGTTATTAGACGACTTCATGGACGCATCAAGCTTCTCTCTCATTAGTCGAAGGGCCTCTGGATCACGTTGAAACACATGCGGTGGGGCGACTTTCGTGTGAGACTGTAAGAAGAATTCAGGAAATGCTCGTTGATAATCTGACACAGTGCCAGCTTCGTGAGAGGGTTCATTTGTGCTGCCATCACCCCCAGACGACTTCTTGGGCGACGCACTAAGCGCTGAGCTTGAGGGCTGCACAGGAGGCTTTGGTTTCGCGAAGAAGGCATTCAGCTTGGGTTGAGCCTACGAATGAACTGTTAGACGAGCCATACATGAGGGCCTGAGTTGTCGGTGTAGGAAGCTTACTCTCTCCTTCTTCAATTTCTCTTCCTCCTTTTTCCGCTTCTCCTCCTCTTTGGCTGCTTCTTTCTTCTTTTTTTCTTCTTCTTTCGCGCGCTTCTCCTCCTCTTTGGCTGCCTCCTTTTTCTTTCTTTCTTCTTCTTTCGCAGCCTTCTCCTCTTCCTTCGCCTTCTTTTTCTCTTCCTTCCGTTTACGTTCTTCCTCTCGCTCTGCGTCCCGTTTTTTCTTCTCCTCTTCCTTCACTCTCTTCTCCTCTTCTTTCTTTGCCTTTTCTTCTAATCGTTGACGTTCCTTGGTCTCCTTTTCCAGCTGCTTAGCTTCTTTCTCCTGTTGTTTAGCCTCCTTACTCGCAGGAGAGAGCTTCCTCTTCTTAGCGGCAGGGGTATCCGCGCCCGCATCCGTAGACAAATGGGTTGATCCGGGACTAGGAACCGATTTCCCCAGCGTAGCCTCCTTTGTATTCCGTGCCGGGACCTCATCATTGGGCTTCGCGCCCCCACCTACAATCAATACGTGGCTCATCTCCAAGACAGGGGACACACGTGTAGAACTTTGTAACGAGGGATCGGCATTCTCCTGGTTTTCTTTATCGGTATATGTTGGGGATTTTGTTTTGTCGGAGGGGTCAACAGTGGCGTGTGCGTCGATTTCTTGGACGGAACGTTTCCTGGAGGTCGTCGGAGATGCAGAATAGGATGCTGTAGATGTCGCCGTTGATGATGGTTGCTGCGATTGTGATTGTGACTGGGGGAGGGGAGAGAGCGCGGCGGCTGGACTTGTTGTGTCCATCGAGACCTCCATTTTCAGTCGTTGGCTTTTTCCTTCTTTCCTTCCTTCCCTCCTTTTTTCTTGTTGGGGGATTGGACCCGGGTAATGATTACTCAAGACAGGTTTAAAGATGAGGTTGAAGTAAACCGTAGGCTGGAGTCAAGGGTAGAAGGTCGGTACTCTCACACACATCGAACAAATCGGGTTGGGTTGGGTCGGGTCGGTTCACCAGGAACAAGGAAAATGACAAGAACTCCCTCAATGACTCAAACAACGTACAGTCTCGCCTCGTAGAATACTAATAATAATAATAATAATAATAATATGTCAATAGAGATAGTCTAATGGAAAAGCAATTCCGCGACAGCATATAGGATCCTCGGTCTGGCATGTCATCGGAGGGATTGGTTGTTGAGTCGGAAACGCGTTAATTGGATTGTCGGGCGCGACTGCTTCGCGTCAGGGGCACGTGTGGGGGATTATGTAAGTTGGGGGAATGATAGTATTCTAACCAACCAAGCAACCAACTTAGTAGTTTCTATGGCTTAGACTTGCTCATTGCTTCAACGCTCGCATTAGGGTACTAGATTGTAGTCTGTTTAATGTAGCTCAACTTAATTTGTTAAGGGTATAATAAATCTTGCAACCCTACACGCAAATTGAATCGATATACACCACTAATAGCACAGGTTGCAAAGTATGTACAGACGATATTATTATTACTAGCTGCTCGTAAATCCATAAAAGACGCCCAAGGTGCCACTGATACAAGATCAGTAGCACGCAACCCAATGCTTTAGGAGCACAGGCGCCAAAACATGCAGTGAGGGGAATAAAACAGAACAAGAAGCGCAATGCATCAGGCTGCCTGCACGCAGCACAAAAACCGAGGTACGGGGCCCCGGGATCCAGGCCGGGCTCGAGCACTACTCGCCGAGAGTAATCCTGGAGAGAAGAAACATAGAAGGGTAAGGTAGAAGCAGAGAAAAGAAAGAAAATAAAAAAGGTTGGCATAAACTGCATGAGGTCGGACTGTTTGCCAAACTTCAGCCGAGCTGGGTATTTTCGTGAGTATAGATCCGAAAGATAAATGCGATATATGACGATACAAAGTGCCACTAATCACTGAGGTCTGGATTTGCAACAAAAAGTCGGACATTGGTCATCGTGCTCGTGCGATCGTCCACACTACCCCGCCGTCTTAGTTCGTCCGCCCTCCTCGCCTTTTCGGCCGCCGTGGTAACTGCACTGGGGGCAGCCATCTCCCCTACGCTCCCGAAATTGTCCTCATCTGCGGCCTCGAAGCTGTAGGTGGTAGCGGCGTCATCTTTGACTTTCTTTTCCTCGGTGCTTTCCGCCGGCGGATGCTCCGTGACATTGGGCAAATCCGTTTTCTCGCTCGGAGGAGTGCTGTTACTGCCCACGGTGCCCTGGGGCGTCCGCTGATAGCCACTGGGATAACGGTGGTTGCTTCCCAAAGAGCTGCGACCGCTGCCGGTGCGACGATGAGGAAATCCATAATCGCTGTGTGCATCCTCATCTGCATCCCCCACTTCATTAGCACTGAGTCGTACGGGAACAGTCGCCGACACGAGGTTTGAGGGTGAGAAATCAGTGCCTCCCTTGGAGTGTTTAATTTTACCGCTTCCAAGGGTACCCGCCCGTCCACCGGCGCCTGCGCCATGGACTTCGAGGTACGCTCTCTTCTTGTCGGCAAGCTTTTGGGCTCGGAGTCGGGGATCCTCCGGCTGTGATCGATCACACCATACCGTGGCCTTCTGCCTCCGCATCAGAGCTACATAACCCAGCTGAGAGTTGGCGGAACGCGACGACGTGCTTCTGCGGATATCGGAAACGGCGGAGTGACCCGCGGCATTGCCAGTCGAGCTCGTGGAGGTCGTCGCGCTGGACATTCTTCTCGAAGGAGGGTAACTAGGAGTAGAAGTCATGGTATGATGTGGCGAAGGGGTATTGGAGTACGGTTGCTGCTGAGCCAGATAGGGCGACGACGCACTGGCCGAAGGCATCCGGCCCCGATTGTGAGTGAGGGAAGGGTGAGGAGATAGCTGTTGCTTATGAGGTCCATCATAGGACTGGAATGGATAACCAGCATGCATCCCAGGAACCGGTTTCCGAGCAGGTGGTGGCTGATGGAGCGGCAATCGGTAGTCGGTCATGGTGGGTTGTTGCAGTTGCACGCCTGCCATGTATCTTTAAAAGAGACAGAGGAGTCTCGGAAGAAAGGGAGAGGCTATTTACGCCGTCCAAAAAAATGGCGGCAGAGACCGGACAACACTACCCAAGGGGGGTAATACTCTGAAGGGGATATAGAAAGCGTCGTACTCGCCGTGTAGTGTGAATTGAGGGGATAAGTAAGGCAAGCCGAGCCGCCCTGGAGGTAACGGATCAATGAACGGCCAGCGCTTCCGTTGTTGTACGGTACTGGCAGCAGGGACCGGTGCAGGAGGAAGCCGTGCAAGCGAGTGATGCCAGTAATTGGGAAGAAGGATGAAGAAGAAGAGCTTGTTGGCAAGGCCAGGAAGGGCTGTCAGATCTACTTTTCCGTAGCAACAGTGATGCTGTGAGAAACGATTTGCCTGGCACTTGGCGGGTACCCAATTTTACCAGGTCACACTTGCAGGGGACATTGATTCAATGTATGGCGGAGGGGTCAATTTCGAGACAAAGCTGACGACAGCGATTGTACACAAAGGAGCACCGATCCCACGTTGCCCGCTGGGGAGGAGGTCTGTTTATCAAGGTCGGAGAAAGAGGAGAAAGACAGGAAATAAATTACAGCGCATTCAGAACTTGGAAGAGCGATCGGTCGCTTCGGCTCTTTGCGACGGGGAGGAAGAAAAAGAAGAGGAGAGAACTTTAAGGCGCAAAAACCAAGTGTGACGGGCCCCAGTGGCCAGCGGTACCGAATACGAAAGTGTGCAATACGGAGGTAAATTACGGACAATGAATAGTGAGATGGGGTCAAACCTTCTCGCACAGCCACGACTCATCCACACCTTGGTAACAACTCGGTGATCACCAAAGGGAAGCTGAGACATCGGACCAGTCAGAACTTCCAAGTGGCTCAGAACCGACCTTGGCCTTCAAAGCTCCATGGCAATGACCGTATCGCGGATCCGAAAGAGATCATCAGGAGATAGGGCCGGACTGCGCCACACCTACCCGCACGTGGTGGCACAGTGCTGGTATTGGGCTATACCAGGCAATATTACAGAGTCCACTAGGTACCGCGCCCGTACATAGTACTCCCACGCAGGAATAAAGGGGAACAATAGTACAGGTACACAGTACCGACTAGTACCTTTAGTCACCCGGTAGGAACAGTCGAAAAATTTCCCCCCAGAACCACAGCACAACCCAGATGAATGACGTAGAATACTCCACATATGAAACATCCGGAAGGCTCGGGAAATGAAGCAGCCGAAATTGTAGTTAGATGTCCGAGCTTCGAACTGACGAGTGGGTAACAAGGCAGGAATGCTTCATAAAATGGAAGGGGGGAGAGGGGACTCAGAATGATCCAGGTACCGGTAGTACTCTATACTGTACAGGGTTTGTAAGTAACATCGTACCTGTCAGCTGGGGCCACCGTTTTAGTTTTGCAAAGTTACTTTTCATTTTTTTTTCAGTTTTATTGACTTAACTATTTTCCTACCCCTCAGAGCTTCCAAGTTTCCAAGTCTGGTTGTTATCTTGGGACAAGCCCGAGATACGGTAGTACTACTCCGTACCAGTAGTACGACTCCATAGCATGATTGTGACCTTGATTCCAGTGGTAACCTATCGCGTCTGATCTCTCAGGACGGATGCACGATTCCGGACGGAAATAACCAATAATGACGTGACCATGACACGGGTATCGAATCAACCCCCGCGAAGTTAACATGTGTTGTTACATACATTGGCACGGTAACATGTTCCTCCAACCAGCGGCTGACTGGGATGGGTCTTTCAGCTCGCCATGAATCGGACTGTCTCACCCTGTACTTTTTTTTCTCAATAACTTTATTTCTTGGCTTTAATCACGCACAGGAGATTGGACGTAGATACGGAATAGATCAGTTGGACCGATTTTATACGGGATGAAAGTGTCGGTGCATAAAGTTGTCCCAGATGACAAACGTTTTTTTTTCTCTTTTCTTTTCTTTTCTTTTCTTTTCTTTTCTTTTCTTTTTTTTTGTGCTGCTTGCCTTTTCTTCTTTTTTGGCCTTTTTACCCTTTTCTCGTTCTCTGGTTTTAGACATCAAACTAGTAATAGGTACAAACGTTAATGCACTGCCCTTCCGATTGAATTCAAAAGTCAATGACAGCACCACTGATCAAAAGTAGTAATTTCGAGTCGGACCATCAGATGAGGGGGTTGATTACCAAATCGAGTGCACGGGACCTCAGCCCTACGGCCGCGAGAGTTCATCCGAACCGCGGACACAATCAAGTTGATCAACCCATACAACCGTATTATCTGGTTCGCCTTGTATTACTAGTATCATCATCTCATCCTCACAGCTTCGCCTTCCCCTCCTCTCCAGTCTTCATCAAGGCCCCATCGGATCTGACATCATATTCGCGACCCTCTTTCCATCCTAACCAGGCCTCCAACGTCTCCTGTCCACCTTCCCCGGGGGTCAGGCCACCCCCCGTCCAGCCCCCATCGTCGGCCGCAATGGGCAGTGCTGGCGTATCAACGAGATGAACGGCAGGCCGTTGTTCAAAGCCCCCCTGCTCGAGCTCATCCTGCTCCAAGACTGGTGTCGCGCAAGCATCAGTGCCGTCAAAAATAGATTCCCACTCCGCTCGCGTCTTCTCTTTGAATCGCTTCGCAAACGCCGCTCGGAGCGCCGGCCAATTCTCTCTATTGTCGCGTGAGGGAAGTTCCTCCAAACAGAACCCGAGCCCCTTGAGTAGCGCAGCATAAAATTGGGGCTCCAACGCTCCAACAGCGAAATACTTGCCCTTGTCTTTGGTCTCATACGTGTCATAAAACGGACTGCCGCCGTCTAGGGTGTTCTGTCCGCGAGGCTCGCTCCACAGCGGTGTTTGTCGGTTCAGTCGCGGCATCGCCGCTAGGTACGCGGAACCATCGACCATGTTGGCCTCTACGACTTGGCCACGCCCTGTACGTGTGCGCGACATCAGAGCCAGCAATATCCCCATGAAACACATGGCACCTCCGCCCGCGAAGTCGCCAATGATATTACCCGGGGCATAAGGAGGTTCACCTGCTCGCCCCAGCATGGAGAGGACACCCGACACCGCGATGTAGTTGATATCGTGACCCGCCATGTCCTTGTATTTACCGTCTCGTCGGAATCCCGTCATGCGCGCCACAATCAAGCGAGGGTTAAGCTTCAGGAGGACCTCCGATGGGGAAAGACCCAGGCGTTCTAAGACGCCGGGGCGGTAAGGGTCGATGAGGACATCGGCATTGGCCAACACCGAAAGGAGGACGCTGTGTGATGCTGCGTTTCGTAGGTCCAGGGTGATAGAGGTTTTCCGACGCGTTAACTGATCGCTGCTCACGGCATTTGGCCGATCGATGCGCAGCACGGTCGCCCCGTAATCTGCAAGCAATAGTCCAGCAAATGGACCTGTAAGTCCCAGTCAGTAAAACACGTAATCACATTAGGTATACCGGTATACTACCGGCAGATTTAAATTGCGGTCAAGACCAACCGGGAGCTAGGCCTGCAAGCTCGACCACGCGAATTCCTGCGAGGGGTAGTGTGGTGGACATTCTGTATGAATTGATCAGACAGTTACGCGGTCAACTCTTGGGTCTGAAGTTAACAAGCGGTACCCCTTCCAACTAGAAAAGGAAAAACAGAAGATTTGACCGCGATGTGACGAGTATCACATACTTGAATTATAAAGATGCTGAGGCACACTCCGCAACCGAGGTCCGGGGGACACGTGCGGGGAAGCGTATGGTCAAGAGGAAGTTCCTCTTCGGCTTCCCTTCTCTTGATCCTGCGGTGTATAGCCAGATGCTACTACTTATTACCTAGGTATGAGTGCTTGAGCGTAATGTTTGCATAAATAGTGACATAACAGGGGGGTGTCCCCTGAATGTTCCCGAAAGGGAATAGTCCCCATGAATTTCAATAGAACCAACTTCGAGTGGTAGTAATATCAATCCAATTCGACATTAAAAGTTCTCTTCTAAACCAAACCCTGCAGTATCCGACCGAGGAATACTTGGGAATTCCCAGAACTACCAATCGTCGTCACGGCGGCCCTCATCCTCTCCCCGCTCGTATGCATCGTGCATATCATCACCGAACCGTTCCACGGCTCCGACCTTTTCGCCAGTCCACTCTGCAGCATTTTCGGGGAAGTCCTCAACCGCATTGACGGTGTGATCCCAGCCTTCTTCGACTCGATCTTCGGCGCGATCCCAGCCTGCTTCGACCTCACCGACCTGATGCATATATTAGTAACCCGAACATGCCCGATTGAACATGAATCCAATGCATAAAAAAAAAAAAAAAAAAACAGACATAAGAGAAGAAAGAGGCAAAGACATACCTTTTCGCCGGTCCATTCCGCCGCATTTTCAGGGAAATCCTCAACATTTTGTTTCACCTCTTCCTTATTCCCTTCCCAGCTCTCATCTACTAGGCGTCAGTCCCGTTGCAAAGCAAACAAACATGGGGATACCCGGGCTGGAGAAACAAGAAATGGCGGTAAAGGGAGATAAAAAAGACTTACGCGCTTCATGGATACCATACGCTGCCAACGCTCCACCAGCCACACCCAAAGCCGCAGCACCCGCAATTTTCGCCGTAGAGTGATCCTTCTTAGGCTCCTGCTGCTGATAGTAATCTCCCTGGCGCGAATCACCATATCCTCCATACGAGGGCTGTTGGCCATACGACTGCTCTCCACCGTAAGGCGCACCGCCACCGTAGGAAGGCTGCGGCTGTCCGTAGCCACCGCCCTGGCCTGGGTGGTTCCAGGTCCTCTCGCCGGTCTGCTCGTTCACGTAGAACCAGCGCTGTGACTGCTCATCCCACCGGGCGACCCAAGGGGGAGACACTTGAGGGCCTGAATGTTGTTGCGGTTGAGGGTAGCCGCCGCCATAGCCTCCGGACTGCTGTCCACCGTATCCTCCCTGGTCACCTCCACCGTATCCGCCCTGGTTGCCGTAGCCTTCTTGGCTGCTGCTGGACTTGTCCTTGTCGAGGAACTTTTCGGCGAGTTTGCTGACGAAATCCATTGTGGTTCTGGTAGGAGCAAGATCTGATCGTAGAATGGAAGAGAAGAGGAAGAGTGGAGTATTGTAAAGAAAGGGGAAGGAAAGGAGGTTTTAGATATATGCTCTAGAAATAGCTGAAACATAGGAGGGGTAATTAAGGGCAAAAGGGGATTAAGCACTGCTATTGGAGCGTAGGCTTTAGATTGGGGCTTTAGCCTGGCCCCAGATCCATCCTCAACCTGGACCCTGACAATTCAGCATTGTATGGATGGATAATACGGGTGTACGGTAGCGATAGCTGAAGCGAAGCGAAGCTAGGTAGACCCATAGTTCCCATGATGGTATGATTCATTAGCGTTGGTACCTGGATACATGAACACCTCCGTACTTTGTATAACAGTAGACTATAATAGTCAGCTTGTATAGCACGGAATTGGGGTTCGATGTATGTACAGTACCCTGAAATGGACGCTTCAAATATACACCATGTTTCTATACCAGCGGTGACCCTGGGGCATCTGTTCAATAAAGATCAACCTATGATCCCTTTGGCCCTCATACTAGTAAACAATGGTGACCCCACCGCTCCCACCGCCTTTGTATCAAATACAGTTTTGGTTCTGTCGGATCGTCCCGGCTTGGCCGAGAGCTTGTTGGTATTGTACCAGGTTCCTGTAATAATTCCCGGTAACGAGACATTCGATTTTATTGTGATCATGAGATACAAAAAGGAGGGACTAAGGCTTGGACACAGGAGAAAGCCAGTTCAAAGAATGAAAATAATCAACAGACGTCTTCCATTCCGGTACATAACATATAAACATTACTTGGTCATTTGACTAGCTTAATGAATGACATGCTTTGGATAAAGCATGTGGGGAAAGTAAGAAATGGAACAAGAAATAAAATTCAATAAGAGGGGTAATTAGAAGTGAAAAGTAAATCGAATGCATTGGCCATGGTCATAGAAGCGGAAGGCTTCACATCGAAAGGAATACAGCCAAAATAAGAGCGACGAAAGTAGCAACTCCGTGGCCTAGTCTAGCAGGCTGCGATGCAGCACCCGTGAAGATGGGTGACACATTATCCTGCGTCTCGTTGGGAGCCACAGGAACTCGAGATTCACTAGTCGAGGGTCTGGCAGCCAAGGTTGAGGATGACGGATGCGCACGGCCTGTTCCAACAATCACAGAAGAAGTCCTTGAAAGGTTCTGGCTGTGACTAGTGACAGTATTTGTAACTACGGGGTTAAGGGAGCTTTCATGTCCGGATGGGCTGCTAGTCTGCTCGACAGTGGTGGCGCTGACAGGGTTGGTGGATTTAGAGCCAGCTCCCGCGGCAGGAACAGTAATTGTCAATGTAGTTGGCGTTGATGCACATTCTGTACAGATAGTAACTGTTGTGGTCCAATCCTCAGCAGGTGGAACATTGGTGGTCTGCTGTGCTGGCACAATGATAGGTGGAGCAGTTGTAGTAGTCATGGGCAGAGTAAGTGTCACCGTAGTTGGTGTTGGCGCACAATGTGTACAGACAGTCACAGTTGAGGTCCAGCCCTCAGGGGGAGTAGAGATAGCGGTCTGGGACCCAGGTCCAGAGGGAAGGTTCGTAGCTGTAGCGGTTGCGGATACTGTTCCAGGGCAGTATGTCGTGGTATAAGTCGTGGTGATCGTCGTGAACCCCGTGGGACAGATATCAACGTACGAGGTGACGATAACAGTCGTGACAGTGAGAGGCTCCGAGGTAATACCTGTAGGTGTGACGGTAGGAGTCGCTATTCCGGAAGTAATCGTACTCGTAAATGTTGCGTTTCCGTTGTCCGGTCCCGTGCCCGCCGATGTGGCTGCGTGGGTCGACGAGGAGGCAGTAGTACTATGGGAGGTATGCGACTGGGTAAGGCTGGATTGACCTGTTTGGTCTGAACTGGTAGTGGAAGTGCTTGAGGAGTTTGAAGTAGGAGTAGTAGATGGTGCAGCTACAGTGGAGGGTGCCGGAATACCAGTTGAATTGGACGTTGTCGACACATCCGTCTTAGTAGGCGAGTGGTTTTCGGAAACCGTTGCTGAGCTTGACAGACCTGGGCCCCCGGAAGTGGCCGGCGGGGGGGAAGGAACTGGAGTGCTCGACGAGGTAAGCTCCCCGGAAGAAACGGTGTTCCCAGAATGAATGGGTGTTCCGGAAGGCATTGGCGAAATCGTCTCTGTCAGAATGGCCGAGGCAGATGGTGTCCCTGGGGAAACTGATGAGCTCGATATCGTCAGGGTCCCGGATGTTAGCGAAGACATAGAGCTGATAGGCGAGCTCGAGTGACTGGCAGTGGCAGATGCAGATTGTGTACTGGATGTGCCCGGGGTAGACGACCAACGAGGGACGCTAGGCGTTGACGTAGTTGCAGATCTGGCTGGGGTACTTGATTGGGCAATTATGCTTGATGATGACGGGGGTCTTGACTGAATAAGGGTGCTTGAATGAACTAGTGTGCTCGATGCAGTAGCAGTGTTTGAGTGAGGCGGGGCACTGGACTGGACAGTACTTCTTGATATAATAGGAGTACTAGAGTGAATGAGAGTGCTAGACCGGAGAGGAATGCTGGACACAATAGGGGTGCTTGAGTGAGCTGAAATGCTGGACCGTGCTGGAGTACTGGACCGTGCTGGAGTGCTTGACTGAGCAGGTGTGCTTGACTGAGCAGGTGTGCTTGACTGAGCAGGTGTGCTTGACTGAGCAGGTGTGCTTGACTGAGCAGGTGTGCTAGACTGAGCAGGTGTGCTAGACTGAGCAGGTGTGCTAGACTGAACAGGTGTGCTAGACTGGATAGCACTGCTTGACGCAATAGGAGTGCTTGAACGAATTAGAGTACTAGACCGGACAGGCGTGCTGGACCGAGTAGGGCTGCTGGACACAATAAGAGTGCTCGATTGGACAGGTGTGCTAGAATGAATGGGAGTACTTGATGCGATAGGAAAGCTAGAATGGCCAGGTGTGCTAGACGTCAATGGGGTTGAAGAAGCGGCTAGCGAGCTGGACTGAGCAGGAGTGCTTGACAGCGTTGGTATTCCAGAAATGACTGGAGTACTCGACCGAATGAGAGTGCTTGATGCGATAGCGGAGCTAGAAGGGGACCTCGTCGGAGCGGGAGGCGTAGGATCCAGTTCAGTCAGGATTCTCTTCATGTTGTCTGCGTAGCTAGTCCCGTTGATCTTGTTCCGGTCAGACTGGGTCGCTTCCCAAACCATGATACCTCCGAATGTATCAGGATAAAGCCTCATGTATTTTTTGACCAAAGGCTCGACCTCATCAGGAGTCAAGTAGTACCCATCAAGCGCCGCAGCTTCACTGCCAGGCAGGCCGACGAAGAGCTTTGCAGCTGGGTTCCCGCCAGACTTGATGATATCGACCCAGGCGTCAAAGTTGAAACCCTCCCCAGTAACGAAATTACGAGCAGAGCAATCATCGTTATTGTAAAATTGCACCCAGACAAAGTCAAATGCGGATGTTGCAATGGCGAGGCTCAGTTGCTTATCAGGTATATGGCATTGAGGGGACCCAGACAGGTAGAACTTCCGATCAGGTTTTTGGGCAAAAAGCTCACGAAAGCGAGTGACCATAGCTCCGTACCCTGAGATTAGTTAGTCTTTGAAACTTATTCAAAGGAACCTCAGAGGCACGCGCATATTATAACATACCAAAACCACCGTTGTGCTCTATATCGAAGTCAAACCCATCGACGGATACGTTGCCAAACGGACGGGGACCGCCCCATGCCACCCAAGTATCGTCCACGGGACCAAAGGATGCCCAGAGAAATTCGGCAAATCCAATAGCACTCTCTGTTGAGAGGAGTTCCTGATTGTCGGGGGTAGAACCTCCTATGGACAATAGAACCTTTTTGCCGGCTGCCTGGCAGATGGGGATATCTTCCATGATCTGATGGCAGCCTGAGAGCAAGTCGGTCTTGATCCCGCCAATCTCGTAGGTCAGTCCATCACATTGGTTGCCAAAGTTACTGCCAGGCCAATTGGCAGGGCTCTGATCAGGAAATCCATTGACAAATCCAATGTTGATGATATCTAGTGCCGACTCTTGACAGAAATGGCTGAGGCGCGGCTGGTTAGCCCCTTGGCCCTATAGATGGTCAGTGAATGCTACGCTGGAGATATTCTCAGCTTAGATTTAAGTACATAGTAGACTGCAACATTGGACTTCGACTGGGCGTCGAAGGCATGCACCAAAGGAGAGACGGCTGAGACTGCCGTAGCGACGGCGAGGCTTTTGATGAATACCATTATTTAAAAGGAGTGACTACCGGTCAGGCTAATAGCCAGTGGAGGCTATCAAATGAGCGTGGAATATAACAACGAAGGGACGCAGACAAACATCTGCTAGGAGGGTTGGTTGCCGCGAGCAAAGCCACAGAACTAACTGTAGAGGATTCATGGATGAGGAGGACGACTATATACGTAAATGCTCAGGGGAACCGGCAAGCAGCCAATCTCCCAACGTCTAGTCACCATTTGCATGGTAGTACCAGAACAGAGTGTCCAAGGATGAGTACTCGGCAAATCAGGAAATGGACATGACTCCAGGCCTTAGCGGACTCGATAGGTGAATGGCAGCATTTCCCATTGCAGTAAAAAGAATGTGCTAGTGAGCAACTCGATATTAAAGCGCTAACTACTTCGAACCATGGAAAGCCCTGAGTGGCTCCAGAGAGAGGAGCAAGATGCACACCGGAAATTGCCGTCGAATAGTGAACTCACGTTGATTCGAGGGGACGGTCATAGTTCCGCTGAAGAGCCGCATTAACAGGGACTAAATTTTCTCAGGCCGGTCAGTCATCGGGCCTATATTAGGCAGACGAGGGGCCAAACCAGGCATACAACGGAGTGGAACTGACATCTCTCCTTGAAAAGATCTAGAGCTGCGGGAGATAAGGAACACTTCTACTAATCGTAACATGATATGAAATGAAAGAGATCAGTGATGCGTGCACCCTGTGGCCACATGGTTGGATACATTCGAGTAGTAGTAAAAGTAGTTCGTACAGGACTAGTAGTGGCAAGACAGACGTTGAGTTGCAGTGGCAGGGAAGTTCGGCCCGGTATTCATTGACCATGATGGTGTATCACGGACCTACTCCGGAATACAGTAGGCGAAGCTACTCACGGAGTAGACTAACTACTAGTGGCAGGTAAAGAGCCTGAGGTTCCATGGGTCATACTGAAACTAGTCTAGCGGATAGTTGGCACTCGCCTGATCGGGCCTAGTCGACCACCGGGACTTCTCCCCACTCCTCAGGCACTCCAATCAACATGACCAGATTCTTGCCCTGGGCTGATGTCAGGTGGCATGCCAACCCAGTTTTCATGAGCTCAAATAAATCCCCTATTGGTGCCGTGGGGGGAAGAAAAAAAAACTTAACATCGAGGCTAACTTCATGAGAGTCAATTGATTGCCGGTCCTTGTCCGGAACCACGACCGGATCATCGAGATCGACAGAATCTACACGGTTTATCTGCCAAGCGTACCTGACACAACAACCAAATATGGTTGGCATGGTGCCATAAAGACAGCCACAGTCTGATTTCAGTATATAAACATATATCAAAGCGTAGCTGAGACTACTGATAACGGGTTATTTTGAAGGTGGGAAAGGTTACATCCGCTATCCGGTTTCTTTGCCTCACGCTATCGACTAGGAGCAAAAAGAGGCGTTCATTGACTTCCTTAGTCCGACTCGAATGACCGAAATTTCGACTCCATTAGCACACTGGTCCATTGGGAAAAGGTGGGCTCACTAGTGGAGGAGATGGTGGAGGTATGAACGAGCCCACCGTTCGTATTTGAGAAACAAACAATGAGCCCACAAAGTAGGAATGTGAAGGCTTAACCGCTTAGGTAGACGACATTGGAGAGACTATCATAAGTTTCCACTCCCCAACCTAGTAGAGATTAATTTCGTCTGGCCGTGGGCTCCATAATCCATTGTTCTCCGTCGAAGAGCCTCACCGGTCTCATTAATGC
Source organism: Aspergillus pseudonomiae (assembly GCF_009193645.1). Taxonomy (NCBI): domain Eukaryota; kingdom Fungi; phylum Ascomycota; class Eurotiomycetes; order Eurotiales; family Aspergillaceae; genus Aspergillus; species Aspergillus pseudonomiae. The sequence continues at coordinate 163,048 of NW_022476060.1, read as the reverse complement.
AACAATGCTTCTATAGCACCTTGCCGATTTAGGCAATGGTAATCTAACCTCGGTGGATCACAGCTTGATTTAATAGAATCCGTTCGGTTAAAGGGAATAGACTGCATCTAGTAGTAAGATGTGGCTTTTGTAATGCCCTATCATTCGAAACAGTGTTTGTCTAACCCTTCCGTAATCTACGATTTAAACGTAAATTGTGAGAAACGTGCGTTGCATAACAATATATTCATATGAGTTATCATTCTCCTCCCGAAATCCATTTATCACTCATCGGCTTTATTCGGCATTATGACATGGAAAGGGGATGATTTCAGCGGACCAGGACCACACTAGTAGCTAGCCCTATCTTCGGGGGGAGGCGCAGTCGATTTGATGGGAAAGAAGTTCACTTGCCCTTTGCACTTTGGTTCCTTTGTGTGTACTAATTTCTGTTGTTCACCACATTATGCTCGAACGGGCTCTCATCCTTCATTTCTCTATTGCTTGGGTTGAGGTGTTCAGAATTGTATCTTGCAAACCAAAGGAAACTCAATAAATACAGTGAGTCAGTTTGATTCTCTAACCCCTTTCCTTTAATTTCCAATTTTTCTTTCCTTTTGTAAGGTAGAAAAGCCCGATCAAGTGAAGATTCTACAAGAATATTCTCCAGTTCACTACTATTACTGGTGAAGTATAAAACTGAACTTCAGCCTACGTCAAGTATATAGAGAATCTGGGAGACATAGTCTGAAAGCCCATGGATTCAACTCGACGGTCTAGATCCGAACATAGGAACATGACCACCTACCTCATGGTAACCTCATGAGGTCATCGGGGCGTTAGCTGGTATATTATACGAACTGCGAAGCTTTGTAAGAATTACAGATACACCTGGCGCACATCCTCTGAGTTTTATGCGAGAAATTTGGGGCTCAATGCCACGAGCTCTGCTCACCGGATTAGTGTCTATAGTTTTCATAAAAGCTGACCTCTAATGCGTGATAATACAAGCAGTCAGAAATGTTGATAACTAGTTATTTACTTGGGAGCTGCTAATGATAGGTAGAGCTGCCCGTCTAATACCTCAGGATTTAGGAGTAATAACTGGCGGAATTCTATTATTTTCATTTCGGTTCAACTATTTTGACCTTCTTCTTATGAGCGAACTTGATGGAGCCTTGATATGCTGAGAAAGCGGTAGCTCTATAGTAATGTATATCCTTTAGAATTACGGAGAGGAAGTGTTTTGTGGATGCTAGTTCCATCGATTGCAAATGCAGTGACCATGGTGTACATTTACTCTAGAATATGCAACTAAGACCAAAAAACCTCTTTCAACAGGTCACACATCAAAGTAATCGATCTCTTCCCTTCTTTTAGCGCCTTATCCATCGCCAAGAATGGATGCGGCATGCCTTTCATCACCTGTAAATCCACCTTGACCCCAGCTTTCTTCAGTTTCTCCGCATACTGCTCTCCCTCCACTCGGAGCACATCCAACTCGCCGACCATGACCAATGCCTTCGGCAGCTTCGACCAATCGCCCTCGTAGAACAACGGGCTTGCTTCGGGATTGGTGCGATCCCCATGGTTGGGTAGATAGTGATCGCGGTACCAGATCATTTTGGCAGCTGGAAGGGCCGGCGTGTGCTCGTACAGTCTGTAGGATTCGTTGTTCTGAACCGTTGCTGTGTTATCTGTGACTGGAACAGAGAGGAGCTGGGCGAGGAAATGGACGGGTGGGGAAAGCGTTAGGGCCTTGTGGGTGATGATTGAGGCTAGATTTCCGCCCGCCGAGGAGCCACCGGTCGCCATTTTAGATGTGTTAATAGAGAGTCGTGAGCGCCCGTCGGAAATCAGCCAGAGAAGAGATTCCCAACAGTCATGGACGGCTGCGGGAAAGGGATTCTCTGGGGCGAGCCTACTTGCATTATTAGCATGAGTAATTCAGGCCCAGTACGAGATGCGATAGTGAGCTTGGTGTATATATATATACCTGTAATCAACGGTGACTACGACGCAGTTTCCCCTCACGCATAGATTTGTGCAAACCGGATTCTCCGTGTTGATATTACCCAAAACCCATCCGCCCCCATGGAAATACAGCATCACTGGCCACCCTCCGTTTGGTGTCTCCCCAGCTGGGGTGAATGCGCGCAACAGGATTTCTGGACCTTCTGTCGCGCGTCGCTTGATCGTGATATCCTCTGTCTTTCCGACCTCGAGGAGCGGACCCCCGCCGGGGATTAGAACCCCGCTTGTTCGGGAGGCTTCGACGGGTTGGAGATGGACTTGCTGCTGGTTGATGACATACTTGTTATAGAAGGAAATATATTCGGGATCCAAGAGGTCCTTCACAGAAGGATGGAGAGGGTAAGGGGGCTGAAGCGTTGAGATTGACATATTGTGTAGGTAGCTTAGTATTGTGCCGCTGGGGGTGCAACTTCAGAGTGAATGGATTTCTGAGTCAATGGAAATTCGGCGTCCTTTTGTTTGCCTTCTTACGTATCAGCCTCCGCACCTCCTCACGCAGATCGTTACATTCCAGAATTGATGGTTGCATTCCGACGCAAGGGACGTGGGGGTTTCCATGCCAATATCCTGATAGGGATTGAGTTTGAGCCCTTGAAGATACGTGCATTCTCACGATCATGAATAGGATACTTAGCGATCTGAAGGATTCTCGGCATTTTCAGCCACTGATGGTGGAGGGAATCGAGGTGAAGTGGGGTTGGTTGGTATGTCATTGGCACACGAAGTCGACGTGGGGGTGGAGGATGGAGTATATCGTTGCTTTCCCCGCATGCGTAAAATCGTATGTATACCTATTTAATCAACTACTCCGTAGTCGAGGGAGCAACATGTAGTATTGAGCCCCCGAGCAATTTGCTACCACACCTACATAATAGGTTCTTCTTTTCTCTCTTCTCTATCATTATCTCCCGTGCTCCTCAACTACGTATCAGTTTAACCCACCAAACCTTCAAACCCTATATCAACATGGCCACCAAAACTCCGATCCTGACCGACAAAGCCCCCAAGCCCCTCCCCGGTATCTACTCTCAAGCCATCGTCTCTAATGGTGTCGTTTATTGCTCCGGCGCAGTCGCTATGGACCCAGAAACCGGCAAGATCGTTGATGGGGACATCAAAACTCACACTGTATGTACCTAGCGTCCCCATAAGATTCACCTACATGATATCAGAGTAGAGGACTGAGCGACACCAGCACCAATGTATCAAGAACCTTTCCCATGTTCTCGAGGCCGCAGGTAGCGATATCACGAAGGTCCTCAAGGTGAATGTGTTCTTGTCTGATATGGATAACTTTGCCGAGATGAATTCCGTCTATATGCAGTACTGGGGTGATGTGAAGCCTTGTCGGACGTAAGTCTCCTCTTGCTATCTTGACCTCTGTGGTTCTTATGTGAACTGGGAATCTATTAGCAAAGTTCTTGTTGCTGACACCTTAGTAGATGTGTGGCAGTTAAGACCCTACCCTTGAATACGGATGTGGAGATTGAGTGTATTGCTGCTGTGTAAACTAGGTTCTCCCGCTTGGGTAAACCAGAGAGCCAGTATCCATGGCTATGACACTATTATTCATATTGTTTAGGTCAAAAGAGATAAAATGTAAATTACATACGCTCGGTCTGTGCCTCTCCAAGTGTAGTTGATATGTGAACCACAGTATAATGGATGTAGTAATGGAAATCTCAATCATACTTGATATATAGTTTATTTAATTACTATTTTCTTCCCTTGTCTCATCGGTTGGGCGATTGTTTCACTGTAATCGGTGCCATGCCATACCTAGTATACCCGTCAGTACACAGCAGCTACTCCATGAAAGACAACAAGTGAAAGAACGCCGATACAAAGGCTTGAGAAAAATATAATATGGAAAATACACATACCAGACAATACTTATTAAACCTAGAATTGCGGCAATGCAGCTGAAAACCAAGGCCACAATGCCTCGCGCAGTAAACCCGGCGGGCAGTGGAGGAACCGAGGTGTTCGCCCCAGTCAGATCGTAAAAGTCTTTTGTGTTTCCTGCTGCATTGCCCTCTTTCAAGGTATTACTTGCATCGCATGCCTGCCAGTGGTCGTCTGGAATTGTAAGTGTCTGTTGCAGATCTAATGGCGCTTCAATCAGGACGACCGCGAGGCCGGCGTCCATGTGCCATTCGATGTGACAGTGAAAGATCCATACACCTGTCAGCGATTAGCTATCAGCTGGCGAATCTAAATGGGAATCGGAAGTCACCTGGATTATCCGCTCGGAATCGGATAACAAAGTGCCCTGTCGGCTTCACGTATATAGTATCCCTTCGCATCGGGACTGACGGGAAAGCAGGATGGTTGTTGGCATCATAGTGACCTACGTCTTCATCGCTGCGAGCGACGACTTGGAAATTATGACCATGAAGATGGAAAGGATGTTTTCCCGTGTCGTCGTTGTTCAGGACAAGGTCAATGATATCGCCTTTATTCAGGATGAAGGCGTTGGTATTGTAACCGTATACAGTGGAATTTGTGGCAGCTGAACCGGTGGATAAAGCCGTGTAAAGCGTTGGCACTTTAGGCATAACATATGTTATACCATTGAAGAAGGCACTGTACCTCGTTAGAGAATGAAAAGTGACTAATTATATGGAGTGATTGTATACTTACTAATTAGCACCGTCTCCCAGATTATCCATGGAAAGATCGAGAGTGACTGTGTAGTCAGGGTCGCCCAATAGTTTCTCACCATCGGCAGGGACAAGTCCGAAGTCATCGTATGGATCGAATGATGAAATATCAGCCGGACCCGGTCTTTCAGCCTTGTCGTCGTAGACTAGCCATCCCGTAACGTTGTAGTTCAGAGTCGGAGGGAGTGCATCGAAGAGGTCCTACCAAGTGATAAGAACCTGAGTAATGAATGAAAAAATGAATGAATTGAGCCCTACCGTGTCCATACTTCCCACCATAGCGTAGTTCTTGCTTGTGTCATTTTTCATTGTCACCAAGAAACTGTAGCGTTGCGCTGCTGTAATGTAGATCATACTGGCTTCAGCTGGTTCAGTCCATACGCCATCGACCTCCACAATTTTCATGGTATGGCCCTCAATCCAGAAATACTGGCTTGCGAAGGCCGCCACATTGACTAAACGAAATAGGTAAGTCTTCCCTGGCTCAACAGCTACGGTCAAGTTCTGAGTATCATTCATGAGTGCAGACTTTGGGACAGGCTCTGCTCCAGTAGGATTTGTAACACTGATAAACTGCTTCAGCAGTGTCGGCATGGGGTCATGATACCACTCTGATAGAGTAATCACACGCTCCTCATCATACTGGTCAGAATAGGGCTCATCAGGACCCTTGATCACTAGAGCCTGCCGTAGGCCATCTGGGTACTGGCCACGAGCATGTGAGTGGTACCAATAGGTGCCCGTTTGATTTACCTGCGCCTCCAGTCAAACCGAGGGCTCACAACAGCTTGTACAATTGAAGCGACTCACAGTGAAGTTGTAAACGAATGTGGACCCCGGGGCAATGTCACACTGTGTTATACTCGGAGCACCATCCATATGGGTGGTTCCATTCTGGAAAAAGCCATGCCAATGTATGCTGGTAGATTCATTGCCCAATGCATTGTATACCTTTGCAATCACTCGATCGCCGAGGGTGAAATTGAGCACCGGAAGGGGCCATTGGCCATTAATACCAATCACAAGACGTTCTTGCAAGCCATCTGGATTGGCCGATACCCAAGTGATGTTCCATTCATAATTGAGGGTCTCGGCACTCACTGAGAGAATGTGGACAAGGAAACCCACCAACCAGAAAAGCCCTAGTGTCATGATAAGGGAGCAAACAGCGCACACACTTGGGAGATGGAATGCTCGCAAGCAGTTAGAAATAAGGATTAAGAGAGAACAAAATGGAGGCTCCTCTCCTCCGTTTGAAATCTCTCCCGTATTTTATCCCAACTGTGTGGGCACCTGGTAGTGGGATGGTCCCGGGGAGCATGGTCAACCCTCATACGCAGGGATGATCACTGGTAATAAATGAATGGTCCATGGAACCCTGAGCGCATATTATCGTCTTAGTGTCTTTCCTTCCTCCACCTCAAATGGGGCCACTCAAGAGTCAATGGAAAGCCAAGTGATGATCGGACACGGCTTAGCGGAAGCTTAACCCGTGCTACCTCGTAAAACTAGTAACTGCTAAAGGGTCCAGATTCTTGCTGATCCCACTTTATCTGATCCTGTCCTCAGGCCATATCTCCCCCTCATGACCAATAGGGACATCTAAACGAGATGAAAATTTGCCTTTGCATTTACATTCGGTAATGATACGAGGATTCTAACCTATGGTCGAGCAAATAGTGGGGGTTGAGCGATCTCTCTGTCGCTGGCACCATGTTCTTTGACGCGGTCCTTTCAGTCACGAGTTCACGTCACGATTTTGACTTTTATAATTTCTTTTATCTTTTAATCAATCAATCAGATAATCTCTCCCCGAGTTATGCCGGTGGTGGCTTAAGTTCTTTCCTTGCGCCGCCCCCCGTCTCACAGTAATATTTTTATATTTTTATTTATCAATTGTTGTGCCGTTGTTTTATTATTTTTTTTTTCTGGACTCCTGTACGGAGTACATCTGTAGCCCTCTCTTATTCCCTTCTGAATCCCCCATCTTCTACTCAACATGACAACCGATGTATTTGCAGTTCCTAGTATGTGTTATTTCTTGCTATGGCCCGTCTGTTAGGAAGGGAATGCTTAGTTTGACTAACTTACCGAAGTATTCTTCATCTGCTTTCGAGAATGTGTTGAGACCAGCATCATCGTTTCTGTATTACTTGCCTTTATCAAGCAGACACTGGGGTCAGACACTGATGCCGTTACTCGCAAAAAGCTGATCAAACAGGTGACTGCCCTCTTCTCACTCCGTTCCCACCATATAGAGATAGTATTGACAACCAGTAGGTATGGTGGGGAGTTGCCGTCGGGCTATTTATATGCCTCTGTATTGGAGGTGGCATGATTGGGGCCTTCTACGGGTATGGCAAGGATCATTTTGCCAGTACAGAGGATCTATGGGAAGGTATCTTTGCTTTAGTCGCCGCCGTCATCATCACGGTCATGGGCGCAGCCCTTCTGCGGGTGAATAAATTGCAGGAGAAATGGCGTGTCAAGCTGGCCCAGGCATTAGAGGCAAAGCCTCAACCTCAAGGGAGAATGAAAGAAAAGATCAAGCAGTGGTCACAGAAGTACTTCATGTTTATCCTACCCTTTATCACGGTGCTTCGGGAGGGTCTGGAGGCAGTGGTGTTTATCGGAGGTGTTAGTCTCAGCTTCCCCGCAAGCGCGTTCCCTCTACCTGTGTTCACGGGAATCCTGGCTGGTGTGGTGGTTGGTTATATCATTTATCGGTGAGTGTGCTAATACAGATGACATTGAAATTGAACCCCAATGCTAATCGTAGTCTTCGCGATGTGTCATAGGGGCGGGAACCAAACCTCACTTCAAATATTCATGGTCATCTCGACATGTCTGCTTTACCTGGTCGCTGCTGGACTCCTGTCCCGAGGCGTCTGGTTCTTGGAGAACAACACTTGGAGCAACCTCATCGGTGGCGATGCCTCAGAAACAGGAGCTGGTCCTGGATCATATGACATCCGACAAAGCGTGTGGCATGTGAATTGCTGCAGTCCTTTGGTGAATGGCGGCGGGGGATGGGGAATCTTTAATGCCATCCTTGGATGGCAAAACTCTGCCACCTATGGTTCGGTCATCTCATATAATCTCTACTGGCTTGTTGTTATTGTGTGGTTCGTGATGATGCGGTATCGCGAACAGCAGGGGCGTTGGCTATTGATCGACCCCTTGGTCCGCCGACTAAAGACCCGGAAGGCTGATGGGTGCGTGGAAAACGTCGAAAGCACAGCAGCTGTTGGCGTATTGTCGAACAATAAAGCATCGGGGAATGGGGTTATGCAACTACAAGCCACGGAGGTCTAATATGGCTTGCGTCTACCAGTGCGAATAGATGTATTGTGTAGACAGATGTCTGTATTCAATGTGAGAGAGAACATCGAGCAACATCCCTTAATTCCCTCGTGAGACCAGCTGTTCGCAATCTTCCCATAACTTTCTAAAGTGTGTCTCAAACTGTATCTCTAGATAATCTTGGTTTCGTGGACACGGCCCGGGTCTACCAATGATTTAGTACGACTTTCGAAAGACCCATGGATATTCTCGCGTCTATTGCACCCTTCATACTTAGATCCAAGACATCAACAGATCTGAAGTAGCCATCGCCACATAGTCCATCCTACGAAGGAGACGCCCTGTATGTTGGGCGTGTCTCTTGGAGGGGGTTTCTGGATCACGTGGAGTCACACACTCTCCCTTGTCACGACTCTCCTCTATACTTTTTTAACCCTCCCGCCTCCCTTCATTGCAAAAGCCCTTCTCCCTGGAACATTTACATCCCACGATACCAATATTCCAAGCTATTGATTCTCCTACATTCTAGCAATGTATATGTCTCAATAATCTTTCTCTTGTATCTCAACAGTCCTAATCGTGCCAACACCACGCGATCGCCCCTTGGAATGCGCCCCGTAACCCAGTTCAAGGAAGATGAATAGTGTCGATGGGATAGTCCGATACTTGATTCTATGAAAACATGATGACTAACGTCTTTTGTACAGATAGGGATCAATGATTGACTTTGCTGACACCCCTGATACCGTCAATGTTAGTGCTGAGGTTAAAAAGGCTGTCTAGTTTACATTCCTCGGAATGACGTCCCAGGCAAGATGCAGGCCCTACTATTTCGCCTTCTGCATGCTCTCTGTTCCAGGCCTCCTGCCAATGCATTCCAACCCCTCATACTGACACACTTTATCCGCGTTGACGCGCCCAAGTCATGGATTATTTTCGCATTTAGTCCCTGAGGGGCCCTTCACTTTTGCTTCGTATTTCTAGAGATACATACAATTGCAGCCTCAGAAAGAGGAACATCCAATACTATCGATTCGGAATCATCCTTCCTGTTCTTAGCTTTTATCTTCCTTCTCAAGTAGCCCTGACTGTTCATATACACTCCGTCATCATTTACCGTGGATGCTCATCGGGTACACTTGCGGGGGCTGTGACACAGCTTGCTTCATTTGTTAAACCGGCGAAATTCACCATGACCAATGGGCAGATTGCCTCGAGAAGAGGAGGGTCTTGGACAAAGGTCGCCATTTTTATCTCTCTCTATGTCTTGCTTCTGGAATCCGTCATTGAGTGGGCTCTTGTACTCTATCTCTATGGAAATGGACGTGTCGACCGAAAAATGACGCCGAGCTTGATCCTTGCTCTAGTAGCTGTCAGTGCACCCCCCAAAGAAGTCTGCCCATATGTTACTGACTATTATTTCCAGTCTTTTCTCACTGTACCACTTGTCGTTCTTCATAGCCTTCTCGCATGGCAGTATAACAAAGTCCCAGGCTTTGGAGGCCAGAAGACAATGCTGCGTGCCGCCTGCACTTATCTCCTGCGAGTGACAGTTATTATATGGCTAGCGGCTAGTGTGGCAGGCCTAGTAGTGATCTCACAGCAGGCATCCTGCCTCCCTGAAACTGCGAAGGGTAGCTTTTGGAATACTGGCGTCAGCTGCGCTCTTCATCGGGCTGCGGTCATAGTCTCAATAATATCGTTGTAAGTGATGAGACTAGTGTATTTACTGCTGCCCCTTGCTAAATCTTCTTACTAGCATTACTACTTGTCTATACTTCTGTTCGAGAGAGCTCTGCGAGCGTCCATATGATGTGTCAATCATGGGCGTATACAAAAAGCAGCCATCAGTCTGTGATGAAAGTATCTTCTCGAACTCAAGCCTTGAAAGCGATACTTTAAAAGATGGCATTCTCTATCTTTGTCCCGGGCCCAACACGACCTACGGCACTCGAGACCCATATTGGCCATCGTCCACCGATCATGCATTCGACAAACCTACCGTGCCCAATCTCCAATACCCTCTAACGATTCATCAAAAGCTGCCATTGAATCCGGACGTGAGCCCTAAATCGGAGAATGCCAGAACATTCTCAGGTTCGACGTTGACACACAACGGTACCCTAAGTAACACCAATATACATTCAATCTCACGTACACCTACTTTTGGAACCTCAGGAGCTATAAGCGAACGACGCATGCAAACTCCCATTGCAGAATTACCCAGTGGTCAAGAAGACCCATCGATTTCCAGTCATCAAAGACAAAAATCTTCCTTGTCGTCGCTTCGCAAATATCTTCCAAAAGCGTTCCCCCTATCATTGCCTTTATCAGCGGATCCGCAAATTCGCGCTCTCGCCCATTCTAATACATCTCGAGATGTTGAAAAGCAAACAGGAAACGTGATACTGAATAATACCTGTTATTCCGAGCAGAACCTCGCTTATGTCGAGGAGAAAGAGGGGGTGGCTTCTGCACCGGTCGATTCTGAAACCCGAAGGCCACCAAATAGTCAAGCTCCTCCTACAAGCACCCAGACTCGACCAACCTCCTCGAACTCATCTGATGCACCCGAGGTCGTGCTACCTGCGCCTTTCAAGGTACAGAGATCTAACACAACTCATACTGCACCGATTCCTCGCACCATCCATCGCCACCGACCGAGTTATACAATCGTCCCACCAAACCCATTGGCGTGGCACCCTGTTAATAGAGTTGCCAGCCACAGAGCCTCCGTGGTGGAGCCTGATAATCATATGCGTCATAACCGGGGACCTAAGGAACGACGACAAAGTCGGCATTATCAATTCGAGCAATCGCACGTACCCCGCCATACCAGAAGTTATCATCAACCGCATAGCCGGTACAACTACCGTGGCCGGTACGAACCACGTCGCATGTCCTCACAGTCTCGAAGGAGCGATATCGAAATTCACTATCCCAGCACGCGAAGGCCACGCAGCACTACATGCGGTGGACTCGGGCCTGCAGGAGCTCTGGACAGCATCCGAGAATCAGGCGCATCGGTGGATGAAACTCGGGACATTATTCCTAATGCCAACACATATCGTGGTGCCCATCGTACAAGTATGGCTGCATTATGATAGATAACACAGCCTGCAGGTCAGGCTAAAGCCAAAAGAAGGCAGAGGAGTTTTTACAGGCATACCCCGTGAAAACAAAGTGATAGGGACACGAACTTGTTAATCTTATGTCTTTTGAGTGGGCTACTTTCTTTTCTCCTGTCTAAATAACTAGCAATATACCGATATTAAGTGTTCATGTATTAGTTTATTCGAAGTCGATGATTATTAGGATGAGAGTTTATGAAATTAATTCTGACCTTGCTCGTGGTTTCGCCATCTTGTATTGCCTTCGGTCATGTCTAACGGATTTATAATATAAGGGCGAGATAAAACCGTAAAACCATACATTCCTCACCTCTTGTGTGCTTGGGGCTTTTTCTTTTGGTTGGTCATATAAACCCACGAGATTCATATGACGAAAGAGAAGATGAAAATAGTAACAAGAATTGATCTATTCATTCGATTGACCCTAAATTACACCACTCAAAGTTAATGTCCCCGAAGCCAAACTCCAGAGAAAGCCCTCTTGTACAATAGAGAAACCAGCAAATTTATAGATATCCCATACACAATCCCAGGACCGGGAACTCCGAAAGATACAACCAGAAACCACCTAAAACAAAGCGCCACGCCGATTCCGTTTATGCCTTCTTCCTTCCATTCTTCTTCACGTACGCATACTGGTACGGCTGTGTCGGCCGGCCCTTATCATCGAAGTTCACTTTATTCTCTCCAAGCTCTTTCTGGCCCACAGTGTACAGAAAAGCTTTGCCGAATTGGTCGCGTTGACGGAGGGCAGAATCAACACGGTCTGCCCACACTTTCTCGCGGCTCTCGACGGACCGAGCGATTTTCCTATCAAGTGCTGCGGCTGTTTCGTCTTTGACTTTGATAATTGTTTCGAGTTCCTTGATCTCTGCGCGGAGAGAGTCTATCTCGTTCTCCTGTGTGGAGCGTGAGGTGCGCAGGGACTGAAGCTCGGACTTGAGTTTTGTCTCGCGCTTTTCGGCGGTACCTAGGAGATTTCTTAATTTACGGATTGAGTCGGCGTGGGAAGCACGTAGATTAGAAATGGCGGTGGCGTGGGCGGTTTGGAGGCTTCGTAGTTGTGCCTGGTGGGTTTCTTCCAGGGCAGTTTCTTTTTGACGGGTTGTTGGAGGGGAGGGTGGAGGGCTGGGTTGTTGCGTGTTCTTTTCTTCCTGCAGGCGCTGGATTGTATCCTGGGCTTCGGAGTACTCATCTCTCAGCTCGTTTAGTTCACGACCGGCCTTGTCCAAGTTGGATTTGAGTTCTTCTGCTCGTTTCGACAAACGGGTGTTCTCCCCTTCGATCGAGTTAATGAGAGATTGGGCCTCTGCGGCTTGTTCTTGGGACCGCTTTAATTGGGTCTCTAGCGCCTCTCGCGTTGATATCGCTTGTTCCTGTTCAGTTTGTAGCTTTGTCAATTCCTCACGTAGTTGTTCTAGCTCTAGCTCACCCGAGTCGCTGCCTTTCGGAACGGCTTCAGAGCGAATCGGCATGGAATTGATCAGCTCCAGAATATCTTCGTATGTGTTGCGGCCCGTCTCCCAGGGGAGATCCGCGGCCATCGCTTTGAGAGCGTTCTCCTGCGCGGTCACTTGCGACTGCGCGCGACTTAGATCGGCTTCCAGTGTGCTATTCTTCTCCTCTAGAGGCCGATTTCTGATCTCAAGCGTGGCAATCCTATCCTCCAGGGTCCGGTATTCACGATTTGCGCGGTCTACTTCCGCTTCAAGCTTCTGGATTTCCAGAAGGTGATCATCAATTTGGGCCTTCAGTCCCTCAGTTTCGGTATTCTTCTCACGTAGTTGCAGCTCCTTGGCTGTTGTAACTTCATTAAGTTTGGCGAGAGTCTCGTCTAGCGTAGCGTCTCGTTTTTTGAGTTGCTCTTGGGCTAGATTTAATTGCTGGCGCAAATTCGCGATCGTCTCTAGTCTCTCGGAGTCTATATCTGTAGGCGCCAGTCGGTCTCGGAACTCTTTTCGCAGTTCTGCAATCTGTTCCTGGAGTGCACTAATTCCGGTTTCATTGACCGAGGCCCTCATAACAAGAGACTCCTTCTCTTCATTTTGTTTTTGAAGTAGCTGAATTTGCTCACGCAGGAGCGAGTCATCGTTCCGGTTTGCATAGGCCTCATCCAGCAGAGCTGTCTTCTTCTGTAGTTCTGCTTGCAGATGTTTTATCTGCTCTCCAGCGGAAGCAGCCTCCAAGACCCGTCTGTGATTCCTTTCAAGTTGTTCATCTCTTTCTTGAACTGCCTGTTTCAACTCCGCAATCTGTCTGAGCAAATCGTCTTTCATATCCGTCTGGTCTGTACTGGAAGTTGGCTTATGTCTGCGAACCGACGGTGTCTTCACCGTATCTGGCTCATCATCTGGATCTTCCTCGATGTTCTCCAGCTGCGTCACCTCCTTCGAAAATGCATTGACCCTACGCAACAAATGCGACGGCGTAGACATATCAACGGGAGCAAATTCGCTGTACTCGCCAAGCTCTGCCTCATCCTCCACAGCGGGCTGCTGCAGTTGAGAACTCTGCTGCTGTTCCTGCTGTTCCTGCTGTTTTTGCTCTGGAGACTGCGGTCGCGGTGGCTCCTGCTCCTCCAGTGCCGGTTCTTCTTCTTCTTCTTCTTCTTCCTCCTCCACTTCTCCTAAATCCTTATGATCAAAGGTGTCGTCGTCGTCGCCCATGAGATATTTCTCTAGGTTGGCCGTGAAATCCTCGGGTCCGCCCACATCCGACAATTGGTCCTCATGAGGGAGCTTCGATTCCCCGAACGGTTCGTCGTTCCGCTCATCCAGACCTAGCTGACCGCTGGGGAATTGGTCAAAATCAAGCGTGTAATCTGCCAGGCGGGCGTCGAGTTCCTTCGCAGCGCGATCAAGCGATGATGCGCGAGAGGATGGCGGCGAGCCGGTGGGCGAGCGCGCGTCGCCGATATCGTCGCCGGCGCGATGGGAGATTGGGCTTCGCGCACGCTGAGGGGATCCCTCAGGGCTATGGTTTACGCTCGGAGGGGAGGAAGGCATGAAGAGCGGCGTTGCGAGGGTGGACGCGCCCACTGTATCGTGAGAGGTTGTGTCCATGATGAGGGTTGTCGCGGTCGGGGTATAAGTGAATGCTAGAAGTTATAATGACTTGGTTAGGGCGACATTATTGGTCCTGCAGATGGGGTGAATTGTGTCATGTATATCGTGCGTGGACTTTGATAACGATAACCATCAGATAGAGTACATACGTATGTCGATGTAACGGACGCGCCTGGACCGGCGATAGTACAAGGAACTCGGGTCGGGGCCGGATTCCTCAGGCTTCCATCTCTGGGGGTGTTTATTATTGCTCCATATTAGGTTTAGCGTAGAGTGAAGCTCGATCTTAGATGTACTGTACAGAGTACGGACGGAGTACGTATGTACAAACGGACGCATGGAGTAATCAATACAAATTACCAGAATTACCGTATTGTAAAGAGACACCCTTACCAAGACCAACCCCAGAGTGGATTTAAGACGGTACTAAGTTCTTGTAATCATGGCTGATTTCCCTCCTCTGATTCTCTCTCCAAACATTGACCCCCTGAGGTGCGTTCGGACTGGTCTTCTGTCCATACCGGTCGCGAAGCAATGAGAGAACCTGACGGCTAAGCTGCGGCCCCCCAGAGACCGTCTGTAATCTCTCTACCCCGCTGTTGCTCCTCATCGAAATGCTAGACTTGGTCCTGACTAGTGCAGCGCACCCCAAGTTAGGTCCAACCTCCCCTCCAAGCTAAGAGACAATGCCTCCCGTACCTGCGCAAGCCGACCGATGCCGGGTGATATGCTATCACCAGACACTTCGTCCGGATCGAGGCCAATATGTGTCCGCGCTACCGTTGGTGCAGAACAACACTGGTATCACGCACCTCATCATTGCTGCCTTCCACCTAAATGCCGAACCGGGACATATTACGCTCAACGATGATCCTCCCCACCATAGCATGTACGACGAGCTGTGGGAAGAGGTGCCTGTTTTGAAGCAGAGAGGGGTGCGCGTCATGGGAATGCTGGGAGGAGCAGCACAAGGTTCCTTCCGCTGTCTGGACGGTGATCAGGACAAATTCGAGCGGTACTACCTGCCTCTCCTAGCCATGATTCGGCGTCATCAACTGGAAGGGCTGGATCTAGACGTGGAAGAAGAGATGTCGCTTTCAGGTATCATTAGACTGATCGATCGACTCAAATCCGACCTGGGAGACAGCTTCATTATAACGTTGGCCCCGGTAGCAGCGGCGCTTCTAGGGATTGGTAATCTTTCCGGGTTTGACTACCGAGAGCTTGAGCGGCAACGGGCATCGAAGATTAGTTGGTATAATACACAGTTCTACAACGGCTGGGGCCCAGCGGATGATCCTCGTATGTATGCGGCGATCGTCGCGCAAGGATGGTCGCCGCAACGCGTCGTGTACGGGCTCTTGACGAATCCTGGCAATGGGTCGCAGGGCTACGTTCCTCGGGAGATCATCGGGCCTATACTGGGCCAGTTAGTAGAGCAGTTCCCCAACTTTGGCGGCGTTATGGGCTGGGAATACTTCAATTCCAAGCCCGGGGAGCGCGAGAAGCCCTGGCAATGGGCTGCGGAGATGTCGCTGAGCATGCATATGAAGGATTTGGTCATGGCTTTTTATCAAGGCCTATGGCGAGCGGTTTGAACGTTCTCCGAGGTATGAGGAATCAACAACGATAGAGACCTACGCCCGAGAGCATAGAATAGACAAACGATTGTCCATTACATTATATGCTGCCGTTTGCATTCTTTCATTGCCGGAGATATGTAGAATGATAGTAGATTACTTACACTGCTACCTGCGGAAACGATCTACTAGTAGTGTGTTATGCGCGTACTTGGTACCTACTTTTTAAGGCACCTGGCTGGATCGTCCAATGTCGTCATACCGCCAACACTATTCATTCCACCGCAACCCCGACTTCATTCTCAGGTCCACTGCTCTACCTTCCAGAACGTCACCTGAGGTTCTGCTCTAAAGCTCTAACGGACAGTAAATAATTCATGGCCCAAGGAACACTAGAAATCTCACAGCGCGCTTGAACCGTTTTCACGACGCTATGGTGTCCTTGCCGCGAGCTGCCGCAGCCACGAGCTCCGTGATACTCAGGCTTGCCGCCTTCATCTTCCTTCGCTGGGTACGTTCGTTCATGTTCGTTCGATTACAAGTAACGGGTGCTCATTCGTGTGCAGATCCCCGGTCATCATTTCCCACCTCTAATCTTCACCTCGCTAGTGGTGTATTTGTCTTCGTTGTTCTCGCTCAGTCGGTCGGCTGATGAGAACACCGCCAATCGCCCCCATGACTTGACACGCTCCAAGAACACTTCGAGTATATATATTCCTATCCTGTACAGCTTAATCACTCTAGATTTGCTCACAGAAGGCTGTATGTAGGGTCTGCAGAGCCTCCAGCTAAGGATAGCGCTCTCAAGACGCTTTTAACGGGACTGCCATCCCCCAGCTCGCCGTTGGTCACACGGCTGACCGTGCTGGTTAACATTGTCCTTACGCTCTTCGCTTCCGACCTTCTACTCCGAGGGGTGGTTTTCTATCCTGCAAACGATGTTGCCTTCTCTCGCATTGGCTATGTCTCCCCAACTACAGCGAATTTACTCGTTCGAGAGCCGGACTCCGCTCAACTACCCCTGGTGGTCTTCTACCAAGAAGTGGAGCAGGAGGACCCCTTGAAATGGGTGGAAGAAGGCATTATATATACACTTGATGAATCGACGGATTTCACAGCTTCGGTGACTTTAAAGAACTTGAAACCGTCCTCGCACTATCGGTACTCTTTGTCCAACAATCGCACCGGCTCTTTTGTCACCGCGCCTCTTCATGGCTCGAAATCTGCCAACCGGCTTAGCTTTCTGACGTCTAGCTGCATGAAGCCAAACTTCCCATACAACCCGCTATCTCATCCTTTGCGTATTGAGGGGATTGAGAAGATGACCGAGACCGTCAGCAAACTGCCATCCTTGCTTCGGCCGGCATTTATGTTGTTCCTCGGTGACTTCATCTATATCGATGTTCCACAGCGCTTTGGCTCGTCTGTATCACACTATCGCAGTGAATATCGTCGTGTGTATTCGTCTCCTTCGTGGTATTCTCATGGTGATGCCCCGGCTATCGACCTGCCGTGGTTACACACCCTAGACGATCATGAGATTGAGAATGACTGGTCGAAGGGCAACAATACAGCTCCCTATTTGGCCGCGGCTGACCCCTATATCCATTACCACGTTAGTGTGAACCCCCCGATCCCGGCCACTCCTTTCGCCAAGCCAGAAAATACAACGTATTTCTCTTTCATTAACGGTCCGGCGTCATTTTTTATGTTGGACACGCGCACCTATCGCTCCGAGCCCGCCCAACCGGACTCTACCATCCTCGGTTCGGCGCAATTGCAGTCCTTGCTTGCATATCTGTCTCGTCCTGAACCAGCCGAAGTGCGCTGGAAGATCGTCGCCTCCAGCGTTCCATTTACCAAGAACTGGCACGTCGGTACGACCGACACATGGGGTGGGTTTCTGAATGAGCGTCGCACGGTGTTTGAGGCCATGTGGCGCGCCGAGCGAGAGCTAGGAATTCGCATCATCCTGCTCAGCGGAGACAGACACGAGTTCGGGGCGACTCGGTTCCCTGATCCAACATTTGACTACACGCCCGACGAACTTCTGTCCGATACCGCCGGCGAAGGCCTACACGAGTTCAGTGTTGGCCCGCTCAGCATGTTCTACTTGCCCATCCGGACCTACCATCAAACCGACAATGAAGATGTCACGGTCAAATACATCCCAACCGGTAACACCAAGTACGGATTAATCGATATCGACATCCGCGATGAGACCGTACTCACCACCAGTGGCAAGACGGAAATTGTACCCAGTTCCGTCCTTACCTACTCACTCTACGTTGACAACGATGTCGCCTGGAAATATAGTCTCAGCGTCCCACTGCCCGGGTATGAGCGTGTTGTTGCCTCGGCTGCCTCTGTCAGGCACCCGCGATTCCTGCCAGGTAAAGTCCTTGAGGACAATCGTGAAACAGTTGGATGGGATACCCAGCTCAGGGCCGTGGTCAGTCAGGTGGAGGATGCAGGGGGGCAGCTAATTAGCCAGGTTAGGGATCAAATCTCTAAACTTTTGGATAAAACGGGAACGGCGGAAAGACTAATTTGAATATGGACATGGAACCGGCATAGATAAAACATATAGTATCAAAATTTCCCTGGCGATAATGTATCCATTCACACTGAAAACATGTTAATGTACAGTATATACAGAATACCGTCACTATTGCAACCTCCTATCGACGTGTAAAATGTCATGAGTATCGTTCGTTGAAGAAGTTAAAATTATACCATGGCAATGAAAACAATACGCGCCCAACACCATCCACATGCTGTATAATCGATCAATCGTGACCCATTAAGCGGTATCACCACGTAACAAACATACAAGAGAGAAAAGAGACATGACATGAAAAGAAGCAACGTTGGAATCACCGTCCTCTACCGCGTCCTCCGCCGCCCATCAATCCGCTCATTTGACTCATCATTCCCTGTAGATCCATACCTCCGAGGCCTGGCAGACCACCACCGCCGCCTTGTCCCTGAAGCATCTGCATCATCTTGGCCATATCGCCCATACCGGGCATGCCAGGGAAACCTGCGCCACCTGCGCCGCCCATGGATGCCATGCGTTTCTGCATCGCGGCGAGCTGCTGTTCTTTGTTGCCACCCTTGAGCATGTTCTGGGCTCGTTGCATCTGCTTCTTCTGCCCACCGACGCGCTTGGCCATACCCGCCATCATGCGGTGCTGCGACAGCAGGTCTTCGACCTCACGCACGGTCGTGCCGCTACCACAAGCGATGCGCACCATACGGCTGGGCTGCTCCACGAAAACCTTTCCATCACTGTCCAGCTCCGCTGTTGTCATACTATCAAAGATGTAGATCATGCGACGGAGTTTAAGCGAGCCATCTTCGTCATCCAGCCCAGCAGTGAGGTTGGACAAGCCAGGGATCATGCCAGAAAGCTTTGACAGGGGGCCCATTTTCATGATCGAGGAAATGTTCTCTCGGAAATCGCGCACCGTATAAATACCTTCAGCGATGTGCTTGTACGTCTCCTTGGCTGCTGCTGAGTCCTTGGTCACGGCTTGAACGTGCTCGACCAATCCTGCCATATCACCCATGCCCAGAAGCTTCTGGATGAAAGCTTTCGGCTCGAACCGTTCAAGATCCATCATATGTTCACCCGTGCCGAGGAAGATGATGGGAGTATGTGTAGCTGCTACCGCGGAAATAGCACCACCTCCAGCAGCATGGCCGTCCGTCTTCGTGATAATGATGGCACCAAAATCAGCCGTTGCCTTGAAGGCTGCCGACTGAGCTTCGGCCGCCTGACCAATCGTACTGTCGAGAACCAAGATAGTCTGGTCCGGGGTTACAGCAGTCTGAATCTGGGTCATTTCCGTGAAAAGTTCCTCCTCCTGCTTGTGACGACCGCTGGTATCGACGATGATAATCTCAAACCGCTCCTTCTTGAACTTGGCCACACCCTCAGCCGCCACCACTGCGGGGTCGGTCTGTGTCAAACTTCCATAATAAGGGATCTTGGCCTTTGTCGCATTCTGTTTCAACTGATCGAACGCACCGGCACGGAAGGTATCCGCACAGACAAGGGCCGTTTTGAAGCCTCGCATCTGATAATGTCTAGCTAACTTGGTACAAGTTGTCGTCTTACCGGCACCCTGTAAACCAACGAACATAATCACATTGGATCGGCCCTTCTTGGGTCGGAACGGCTCTGCATGTGGATTGACCAGAGCAACCAATTCGTCGAAGACCGCTTTCTGAATCAACCTCTTCTTATTGACGGCGGGGGGCAGGGAGGCGAAGTTGACACCGGACTTGATAGATTTCCGAAGTGACTGGACGAGACGAACGTTTACGTCGGCTGATAATAGTGCAGCACAGATCTCTTTCAACATGTCATCAAAAGCCTACAAGGCGTTAATTGCACGAAATCCCCTCGAAAATTGTATGCACATATTGGCCACCAACCTTCTCGTCTAGATTGTTGGACCTAGTTAGGTCATTGACGGCGGCGTTGATACGCCGCCCGAGATCCTGAAGGACCATGGCGGGCAATCTGTTAATCGATAAAAAAAAAAGTAGATATCACCGTATAATCAACAAGGACCAGCGAGTGCGGAAGTTAGCTGATTAGAAAGAATTATGGGAATGCTTGATGGATAGGTAGAATGTCGGAGAGGCCACCAATCTCAATCATTTCCAGTGCGGAGAGTCTGGAGCGGGCAGTCAGCCAATCAACAACATTATTTCCCTTCCGCCTTTGAATATATTCGAGACTTACAAGAAAAAGTAAAAAAAAAAAAGAACCAAACAATTTATATATCAGCACGAAGAAATTACCACCGCTGAAATTTGACATTCTTAATTATCATGCCTCTATCAACTACAGCAAAGAAGCGCAAGGTCTTGGAAGGTCTGCAGGGCAAAACTGGTCGGCCTCAAAAGAAGTTCAGGAAGCAGCGCGAATACCACAGCAGTTCCGATGAAGCGGAAGATGACGAACCAACCGATTTTAAAGCTGTCAGTTTGGCAGATTCCGATGAGGATGAGGTCGAAGTAAAGAAGCCGAAGAAACAGACGAAACAGACGAAAACTTCAATTGCTTCAAAGAACAAAAAGGACGAAGAGAGCAGCGACAAAGACGACAGCGACGAATCGGCTGACAGCGATGATAAGAAGGATGAAAAGCACGATGCTTCGGGCTCAGACGTTTCTTCTGGTGCTGAGGATGAGGATGATGATTACGACTCGGATGCGTCTATGCCGACATCAACTACGGACCACAGAGCTGTCCCCAAACGGAACGATCCTTCGGCGTTCTCTACCTCCATCTCTAAGATTCTGGCGACAAAATTACCTTCCTCTGTCCGGGCGGATCCTGTTCTGTCACGCAGTAAAATAGCCACGCAAGCCAGCACCGATTTTGCCGACGAGAAATTGGACAAGCAAGCACGCGCCAAACTGCGCGCCGAGAAGCAGGAAGAATTGGATCGCGGTCGGATTCGCGATGTTCTGGGAATCCAACGAGGCGAGGCTGGCGCTGTCGCGGAGGAAGAGAAGCGTCTTCGGAAGATCGCTCAGCGTGGTGTGGTGAAGCTTTTCAATGCGGTTCGTGCAGCCCAAGTGCGCGGAGAAGAAGCGGCCAAGGGTGAGAGGAAGAAGGGTACCATCGGTATTGGCGAACGAGAGAAAGCCGTCAATGAGGTCAGCAAACAAGGATTCCTGGAGCTGATTAGTGGAAAGAAGGGCAAGCCTTTGAATATCGAGGAGGCTTGAACGGAGATTCTGTATATGTTAAGAACCAGGCATCTCTTAGGCGTTCGGGATTTTCTTTTATTTGTTTGATTGCACGTTTGGATTAAAAGTTATTCCTATTTACAGATTCTTGCAAAATAGAATGGAGATGAGAATACCCAATAGTACAATATACATTTAAAACCAGTAGCCTCCGACATTTGCTCGGTCGTCCTAAAATGCTGCTTCATTGTATTGCTTGAACGCGCTTTGAATCCCCCCAACAGATACCACCACATCACGGCACAATGTCCTGGTGGGGTTTATTTCTTTGGCTCAAAGTCACTCGCCTGCAAGTTGCGGGTCATAGAGGGCAGACGGACAACTAGTCCGTCAAGCTCCTTGCTCATGATAACCTGACATCCTAGCCGAGAAGTCTCTGTCAGTCCGAATGCCAAATCCAGCATGTCGTTCTCGTCGTCGGATGGCTCTTCCATCTTGTCGAACACGTCCGGGTCCTCCACGATGACATGGCAGGTCGAGCAGGCACATGAACCGCCGCAGGCTCCTAGCGCGGGGAAAACCACAGTCAGTAAACAGCCTTAAACATTGCGCCCTGCCCCAAGGGGATGCGAACCTTCCATTTCAAGATCATTGGCCTGCGCAATATCCAGCAAGTTGTCCCCCTCGGATACCTGGAAGTCGTATTTCTCGCCATCCTTATCAATGAACGAGATGTTGAGTCTGCAACGAGGCAAGTGGTTAGCACATACTCCATGGGATAGCCTCATAGATAAGTCATGACTTACTCCTCCCCGGGCTTCGGAGGTGTGATGTGTCCATGTTGGACTCCCGCGGTGGCCGAAAAGCTTCGGTATTCTGGGTTCAATCCGTTCCATGACCGCCGTTGACTCACAGTCAACCCAGGTCTCTTAGTGTGCAATGCGTACTGATTGGAGGCTGTCACCCGAGGACTCTGTGAGGAATAAGTAAGGAACCGTTTCGATTGGGCGCGACATGCGCGATCCCCGGGGACGGTCTTCGGGACGGCATGACGCAAATTAAGGAAAGTTTCTCTCCAGAACGACATGTTTATAGAACACTAATGCGGCGAGGATAACAAAGAACTATAGTACCGAAAGTATAGTGAGTAGACACCAGAAGAGTAGATTGCCGAAAGGCAAAGGAGTATAGAAAGGAAAGTCTAGGAGAGGGACGTTTTCAATTGGAAGTCAATCGATTGGAATCTGGAGGAGAAAAAAAGAGTAACTCCGAGGAGAAGGCGGGAAATTCGGACATAATCATTCGCTGCTTCCAACTTAACCTTTTTTTTGCTCGACCTTTTTTGCTCTCCGCCTTTGGGACCTTAACGGTAATTTTAATTTAATAACAATTCCAAAACTCCGACAAGAACATCCGCCCTCCCCTTTCCACAAGAAGAAGACGTTCATCTCTCGATACACCCCTCTCAACGATGTCATCTTCTCGTGAAGGGCTCAATCCTCTGCGCCCTTATTACTTCCCCCCCTCCATGGGCCTGGAGGCCGCCAACGCCACTTCATCCCCTCCAGATGCGTCATCGGCCCATGTTTTTGGAAGCTCTGCCCGCGACTTGCTGTCCGACTTGGACTACTCAGACTATTTGGAAAACTCCCCCTCGGTATCAAGCTGGATTAAAGATGCCTTGGACCGTGCACTTTGGAAATATACCAGTCTGTTGACCGCACAACCGTTTGACGTCGCGAAAACCATTTTACAGGCCTATGTCGTGCCGGGCAGCCAGGATGGACAATGGCTTATGGATGGCCATCGGAGGCAAAGTTCGGGTGCTCAGGGCGATCTCTATGATGAGGAGGATGAGGATGAGGAAGAAGAAGAGGGAGTTGTAAGTTCTATGTGGATCCCTAGAGGGACTAGAGGGGGAAACAATCTACCTGAGGGCTAACGTTGCCATACGTCAAATAGGATGCGCTATCCTCAGATGATGAGAGCAGTTACTTCACGTCGACAACCCCCGCCGCCTCATCACCCTCAAACTCACGATCTCGAAAATCTCGACGCCATATCACTGATCGAATGGGTTACATTCAGCCCTCAACCCCATCGTCCCGGAACGCTTTGAAAATCAAAAACCCAAGCTCCCTGATGGATGTACTGTCTCAGTTGTGGACTACCAGCGGACCAACATCCCCATGGAAAGCAACCAATGCCACCTTCATCTACTCCCTACTCCTCCCGACCTTGAACACATTCATTCGCAGTCTTCTGTCAGCCATTGTGGGACTACCAGAGGACGATATTTCGTCCTCTATGACAGCAGACATTCTGACGTCGACCTCTCCAATCGCTACCTTGGTCCTGTCATTCATCTCTACGTCCTTGTCTGCATTGATCCTCTCCCCGATTGATACGGCACGCACACTCCTCATTCTCACGCCCGTCACTCATGGACCCCGCTCCCTTATACGTGCCATCCGACAAATCCCGACTCCCAACTGCACGGTACCCCCTCATCTAGTCCCAATCACGATCCTCCATTCGAGTTTGCCGAACTTCATAATGACCACCACCCCGCTCTTCCTGAAATCGTACCTCTCCCTTGACCCCGTCCTCAACCCGTCCATGTGGAACTTGTTTACTTTCATGGGGTCCGGCTTGGAACTGGCAGTCCGGTTCCCTCTGGAAACTGTGCTGCGTCGCGCGCAGATCGCTACTTTCACGTCCCCAAGCCTCCGCCAACAACCTACTAGTAGGCTACCTTCTGCAAAGCCCTCAGAGGCTGTTTCTGCAGCCCCAGAGATCGAGACCATCGTTCCGACACCCCGTACATATAGGGGTATTGTCGGAACGATGTGGGGTATTGTCTACGAGGAGGGTGTTCAGCCGAATCCAGAGGCTGAGAGGGCGCAGGCCTTATTCGACAAGCCCCTTGCGCTGAGGAAACGGCAAGGCCAGGGAATCCATGGCCTCTATCGCGGCTGGCGAATTGGTATGTGGGGGATTGCCGGTATCTGGGGCGCCAGCTTTCTTGGAAGCCCCGGTGCTGTCGGGGAGGATGGAGCGATGCCCAGTGGAGGCCGCTTTTGATCAAACCGCATGGCATTGAAGATTCGTGTATCTGACACCCCCACAGTTGTCTCAAGTTAGCCCACCTGTTTATCTTGTTACCATACCCACTCCCCTTCGCTTTTCATCCTTGTCCTGCTCCTAATCAAGTCCTCGCTCCCTCTACACCCTATATTTTTTTTGTCCACCTAGCTGGCGCAAGGGGGGTGAAGGCGTTGGACCTGTTTGTGTTTATTTTGTAGATATCAACGGCGGCGATATCCTTCCTGACAGTTCTTCGAATCTCCTTTCCCTTTTGTTCCGGTTGTTTACATGGGGAATATGTACATCACTCATCCCACTTTAGCGTCATGATACATCAGCCATCTCATCTCCCTATACAGAGCCATTCATTTCAGATAGCAGTGGCAATGAATCCGTTCCATCTGTTTCAAAGGAGTTCCCATTATGATGAAAATACACCTCGTATGTTGGTAAACAAATACATCAAACCAACCAGATCGCCACCCAGAAATACCCATTCCATCTAACTAACATGATCCCAACTTAATTATCCAAACCAGTGAAACTCTCTATTGAATGAAACACGACTGTTTTCATTTGAGCCGCGGCTCGACCCGTACACATTGTTCTTTTGGGTCATGTTCGTCTTGAGTTTTATTTTTGAGTCATCCGAAATCATCCCAGAATGCAAGCAAATAAAAAAAAAAACGCCAGTCATTCACCCATCTGATCATTGGAGTGAATTGTAGTCATTCCGTTCCATCCCATACCATGTCGATCTATCTAACCCCCCTTTTTTAACGTAAGCTCGAAGTGAAGCAAGAAATAGCCCTTGCTTCTGTTTGTTTTTTCATTCAAGCCCCCTCAGTGCATGTCACAGAGGTCAACATAGAACAAATACCATGGAAACATGGGCCCGAAGACCGAAGATATTAGAAAAAGAAATGCAGCCCGCCCTATCATGAGTTCAAAAAAAAAAAAAAAAAAGATAGTGTATAATACAAACTCAGACGCGAGTCAAGTTTGGGTATCATAAAGAACGAAAAAGAATTAAAAGAAATATATGGCATGGATTCATGAACGTCTTTAGCTTATTTGTCGGCAAACCTCCGATCAAAGTAGCGCAAGACGCCCATTACACTCGCTGCCTCGACCTCGAGGGCCGCCCTCGAGGAGCATCGATCGGGCGATGCAACCTCCTTCGGATTTGGTAATGTATGCAGCTTAGGAAGCCACGTAGAAATTTCATCGCTGGCACGGGAGAAATTCGGGTGTCGTGACAGTGTCGTGAACGCGTCAGCGCAAGAGAGTGTTAGTGAGGGCGTCGTAGATCTACCAGATGTCGATTTGGCAGCGGCAGCACGCGGGGGGTTGGAACTGCGTGACTGGCAACACCCACCATCGGCGCCTTTACCGCCGCAACATCCGGAGGAGGCAACGCTGGCGGAGCGAGAGGCCGCCAGCGTCTTGCAAAAAAGGGTACTCTTTGGGTCCGCAAGACATTGGGCACAGGTGCCAGGGCCATTCGCACAGGGATTAGTTGCCTGACTAATGGACGGCAGAGTGACTTCAGAGCGAACGTCGCCATCGGAGGGAGGTGGCGTGAATTGAGACAGGTTTTGAATGGGTGCGAGACGGTTGTTCTCGAAGGATTGTCGGCGCTGCTCTTCCTGGGCGGCCATTTCCGCACAAATACATGGGGTTCCATCCTGACAAAAGCCGCACGGATCAACCGCAGGGGATGAAACAGCCGTGGTAGTGTCTTCCTGCGGTTGAGGGGCAGCAAACCGAGTGGTAAAGTCGATTTCCATCTCCTCCGGGTCGGGCTTTATCTCAGGCTCGACACGCCCTTGTCCAGTGGTGCTAAGACGATTGGAATTCAACGGCTCAACGCCTGGCATTGCAAATGCATCTTCAATACACTGACAATGTGTCGAAGAACAACTAGGACAGCCCAGTGGCACTTCCTCCCGCTCATCATGGGTAATACCGCCGTTTGCGTTGCTCGGCGAAGACCTTTCATTCGTAGCTCGTCCAGAGCTAGATTTTTTGGCGGACACGCGAGTCAAGGGTGCCCTACCAGCAGGAACATTTTTATCCGAGAGCGACGACCGGAACTCTTTAACAAGGGCTTCCTTCGCGCTTCTTTCTACTGAGACTTCCTTCTCCAGAGCGTGGCATCGGTCGCGCCACCACGTCATTTCATTTCGGCACTGTTCGACTTCATGAGACAGGTTTGAAATTTGTTCTTTGAACGCTGCCACATGAATATCGTGCTCCTCTTCGATTTTCTTAATTTGGTCTTCGAGCTCATTGACGCGGGCGGCTCTACGTTCCCTGAACGCTCTTTGGGCCGCACGATTCTGCGCCTTTCGTTTAGTAGGCGGCGTATCCGTGGCAGGCTTCCGGCCAGGCTTGGGACGTGGTGGTATAACCCATTCCTTGGAGGTGACGGATCCGGGTGTACCCGGTCCGGGAGATGGTGAAATGTTTGGCTTGGCGGCAATTGCGGGAGCCAACGGAGCTGGAGTGGGCGCAGGGGCTATTGAGGGTGCGGGAGTTGCCATTTTGTTCAGGATTGCCTCTTTCTTTCAAGAGGAATTCTGGGTAGAAGTTAGCGGGTCATGACCCCGGGATGCGGGTGTAGAAGATAAGGGTGAGGGTGGAAAGTGTAGGAAAAGAATGTCCACGGACCAACAGGTGGTGTCACTTGATCGCGGCGGCCGGAAGAGCGGAAGTGCGCCCTTGCAGCCAGTAAGCGAGACGAAGGATTGGTGAGCTGTGAGAAGTGCAATCTGGAAGCAATTCCCCCTGGGTTCGAACTGCCAGAGCATAGAATCTCTTGGGGGTATGAATGAACGAAATAGACTCGATATGAAATGCAGAGGAAAGGAAAGAAGGAAGCCGAGGAAGAGGGGGAAACAGGATTGGAAAAAGGTGATCGGATCAGATTAGATTATCGTGCGGTCTCCCCGATTTCGGCGAATGGTGGAGTCACTTACTCGCTTGGGTTCCTTATTCGTTGACCCATACTTTTGCTCCCTGGTTATCAATCAATGGAGACGTTGGCGTTTGCACGTATTAGGGCATGAACTAAAGCTTCCTTCTGCCCTGCAGTGAGCCTAGAGAGAAAGTACCCTGGATGCTGTAGTAGGTATGCACAAGAACACACCCCTCTGGCGCTGGACACCCTCAACATATCAAGAATAATTCCTCGTTTTGTGGGAAACTTACCGAGTCTCATAGCATGTATGTAACCCTAATCTGGAGTGGTGACTTCAATAATTTCCTACAGACTCCATCCTCAATCCCATGGAACTTGAAATTTCCTCTTCCTTCAAAACCACGAAGTGGATGTGGTGGATCCTACATACTCTTTTCGGTACTAGACCAGTGTGGAATCTGCTCACCCGCGGTGGCCGCCATCAACCTTGGCTTTTTTTTTTTCTTTTATTTGTCTTTTCTTTTTCGTTTTCTATTCTCCGCTCCTCTTTCTTCTAAAACTTACATGATTTAATCCAATAGGGCAGTGTTACAATAGAATGTTCCCTACAATCAAAAATCCATAACATAGTTCATAATCTTCGGGTACGGTTGAGTTAGCTCTTGGTTCAGCTAGAGCTATGGGAAAACTCGAATTACAAGAAAAGTCATCAGTATCTCAGGTAGTCATACTCTTCCCTATGAACTAAAGAAGAATATATCTTGAAAAAAAAAATTTGCATTTTCATTTGTCACTTTTCTCCCGTAGAAACGCGACTATAATGGTAATGCTTTCCATTCGGCACTTCACATCCCTCCATCATCTGATCTTATCTGATCCCGGCTTTACCACATTGGGCTATCTGATGCCGTAATACGCTAAACCGTCCATCGACGATCGCTTGAACAGACGAATCCTGTTAACCTTGTTTAGCATAGCTGACTGGGACCAATGCTTTATAGAGGGGACGGGAGGGATTTTTTTTGCTTTGTTTTACTAATATCATGGGTTTCAAATCCCAGCCACCTATTGTCTGCCTTCCTAATTGACCTTGTGTCCTGCACGGTTTCGACGCCGATCAACGGAATCAAACGGGCGAAACCCGGACTGAAACTGTTGTGGTATTTTACCACGGAGATTCCCCTGGTTGACCGACTTTCGTAGGGAACCTGTGCATGGCAACATGGTCCCTCTGGGCCCCCTGGGTCCCTTGCAGTAAGCCAATAATGTGGAGTATGAGAACGTGGAATAGGCGAGCAATCGCCTCATGGGATAGAATATGCTTGTAAGGCAAAGCCAGCATTAAGGGACCTAGGGTTCTGTATTTCGGATCCAAGAAACATGCTCTACACTCGGACTAGATTACTATTTGTGGGAAAGCTGAAAGTACTCCGTTCTCCACGTACATTGACTGTGCTGTCCTTGACACTGGCTGGACGAGTTGCCATCTGCCGGTCCTCGCCGATTGAAATGCCAATCCTGTAGCACGAAATTTTTCATCCTTGGCTTTTACTTTCCCTCTCTCTCTCTCTTATTGTGCTTTTAGTTTGCATGTAGGTCAATCTTCGTATGTAGAAATTCAAATAATAGTAAGATTATCCGTTCAAAGCTCGGTCAGCTGGGGCGAGCCTTCCGTCGGGGGTGATGAGAATTTGGTCTGCACATAAACCTTCTGCATACCTTTGTCCCGTCTCTCAAACGCCGCGTACAATTCTGGCATATTCTCCAATGGTACACGGTGGGTTACCATGTCCAATGGATTAATCTCTTGCCGCCTTATGAGTTCCAAGAGGTGTTCCCAGTATTTCTGGACTGGAGCCTGGCCGTTGCCGATGAACCGGATACCGGTTTGCATGAGAGCACCAATATTGAAGTGGTTAGTCTGTATAGCAATCAGTCAATACCCGAGGGAAAAATCTGCAAGATATGCAGGTCTTGCTTACGTAGCCAGCGTAGACCCCGGTTATGCCAATTCGTCCAAACGGCCGGACAGCAGTGATCATCTCATTCAGAATTTCCGAGGTGTCTGTCTCCATTCCCAGAAGCATCTCAAAGTAATGCGCCCATCCTTTGGCGTACTCTCCCGCAGCACATTCCAGTGCCACATCTGGCCCTCCAGGTACAATCTTTTTTAACTGGGAGGTGATTGATTCTCCTCTTGGTAGGTTGCTGAAATCTATTGTCTCAAGCTTTGGTATCTTGCTCTTGACAAAATCCAACCTCCATGCTCCCTCTCCTCCATCGATAAGGATGACACGAGTGGCCCCATGGCTAAAGCTGTATTCCACTGCCATCTGGCCGATTGGGCCTCCGCCCCAAACAGCTACAACATCGCCTTTCTTCACGCCCGTATCAACCACACAATGATACGCGGTCGCCAGGACATCTGAAAGGTAAAGGCCTTTCTCATCTGGAACGTCCGCTGGGAGCTGCAGTAGATTAACATCGCCGTAAGGCACACGCACGTACTCTGCTTGGCCTCCCGCAAACCCCCCGGTAAAATGGCTATAACCGAACATCCCTAGGGTAACAAAGATAAGCTTCAGCTGACAAGAGACATCCGGATACAAGCCATTTACCTGCTGTCCGTTTACCATACATCGCATTCGTAATGGAGTTTTCATTTGTCCGTTCACAGGCTGACGTCAATTGCTCCTTACAGTTTCTGCATTCTCCACAAGCAATTGGGAAAGCTGCAACAACGCGATCTCCAGCCTTGACCTTCTTCACAGTTGGTCCCACGCTTTCGACAACGCCACAAAATTCATGGCCGAGAACATCACCCTTCTCTAATTGAGGAATGACACCTAAGCCGAGGGGTGAGCTGGCAAGTCTATCGATGGCCACTCGGATGGATTCATACCATGGTATAGATGAAGATCACTTCCACAGATTGTGCTACCAGTTACCTTGACTATCACATCACCTTCATCTACAACTCTTGGTTTTGGCATCTCGACTGCTGACTTGTTAGGCTAGCCGTTTCTCGATTATGTTTCAATACGTACCGATTTGAACACTGTTCTTTCCCTGCCATGTCGTGGCCTTGATCTTCTCTCCCGTTTCCTGCCCGTAGGCTCCCTTGTCGTAGTTACTCACATCGGTTGCGACGGTGGCATTATCACTATGCCCAATCACTTTTTCCACGAGATTTGCGGCTTGAGATGCGGCCATTTTCAGCTATTGGAATAGTTCCAAGAGCTCTCTGATCAACTTACAGTCCTAATTGCGGATGGTGCTTGCGTGTATTAAAAGGCGACATTTCAAGAGTGACTGTTTAAGTACATCATCCGGACTGACATCACTATGAGTCGCCTGGGGTAAAGTTCTTGGAACGCCCAACCATAGTCGACTGGCTTAATAATGATATATTCCAGCATTGGAAATTTTTATGGCAATTTTTGTTTTACATCATTTCTGTTTCAAGCGTGAGCGCAGTGGTGGGACTTGCCCTGAAGCTGATGACGCCATTTGCAAACCCACTCAAGATTGAGCCTTGTCGGTGAGAGAAATATTGCTTGGGAAGCTAGGCTTCATGCATGATAGTCACCCGGTCGAACAGAGATAGTGATAGATCAGAAAGGCATTGCCAAAAAGCTATGCCTCTCCAATGCCCAAGAAACTGCGCCGGTCATGTGAGTCGAACAACTGGTCAATTCGGTGCGATCGACAAGACGAAAGAGGAAATCCGTCCAGTCGAGACCTAAACCGATGCATGTCCGTATGTGTGTCTACCTGATAGACCACATCCTATCTACCCATGCTTCGTGGCGATATCTATGTTGTTCTTCAGTTGCCGAGAGGGTCCTGTACGGTCAGATGAGGGGGATCTCGTCCTTTTTAAAATTCCCTTCGCCCCTCTCTGGCGTTTGGAATATCTCAAGCTTCTGCATGCCACTTCAATTCGTGTTCAGCATGCTGCATTTTTGAAGCGTTTGTCTTTGATTTCTTGCTCCGCTTTCGATATTCCTCGCAGCCACGTGGTGCTCCACTGTCAAGTTCCACAATGAAACACCATCTCGATCGTATTATCGACCATGTCCATACCCCGGAGAAACTCCGTCCCCATAATCATAATCACCACCACCACCACCAACAATACCAGCAACCCCCAATGGCACAAGGTCGGTGAATCTCCACTTGCATTTCTATCATTTCCAAGAAGAGAGGCCAGTTCAATTGAACCTCTCCTATACTCGGCCCATAGGGCACTCCTATGCTATTCTACACTACAGCATCCTCGAAGCTATAGCTTTTTGATTTGTTGTACCATATTCATGCTTTTATTTCCAATTGTGTCTTTCCTACTACACGCATCACTCAAAGGCCCGGCTGTGCATATAATACTTGTGTTTCTCAGATGTTAATATTTGAAATTTTCCGGAAATCTCAACATAAACTAGACCTTGTTTCGTTTCACATCAAGGCTAAGAGGCTCACCATACATCGTCTTTTCACTTAGCAGTGCCCCCCGTTGTTGCTCAACCTCCACCGCAGGCCGTCCCCACACCGCCTGACTCGCATAATGTTTTCGCCCACTTCATCGTAAGGAAAAAGCCCAGTCCTCACAAACGGGCGTCGTGCTATGCTGACGGATACTAGATTGGCAATGCGTATTATATGACGTCAGATCAGTGGGAGTCGGACATTGTAGAGGCGCAGAAAGCTCACATTGATGGATTTGCATTGAACGTTGCACCGCAAGACCATCACACCGATCGAGCCCTCCAAGCAGCATACGATGCTGCTGAAAAGATTGGAAACTTTTCCCTGTTTATCTCGTTTGACTACCTGTCCGGTGGGCCTTGGCCGGCAGATCGAGTTATCACCATCATCAATTCTTATAAGAATCGAAAGGCGCAGTTCTACTACAAAGGGAAGCCACTGGTATCCACATTTGAAGGTGTGGGCAACGCAGGTGACTGGCCGAATATCAAGTCCGCTACGGGTTGTTTATTCATCCCCTGCTGGACGAGCATGGGACCAGCTGGTATACGCAATGTTCTGAATGATATCGACGGTGCCTTTAGCTGGGATGCTTGGCCGGTTGGTACAGAAGACATGAAGGTGACAAACGATCTGGAGTGGATGAAAGCTCTTTCAGGGAAGCCATACATGATGCCCGTAGCTCCATGGTTCTACACGAATCTCCCCCAATGGGGAAAGAATTGGCTCTGGCGCGGAGATGATCTATGGCACTATCGTTGGAAACAGGTCATTGAGCTGCAACCGCCTCTTGTCCAGGTATGGTCACCTTTATTTAATGTCGGCGATTTCCATAGACTTATATTTATCAGGTCTTGAGTTGGAACGACTATGGCGAGACGCATTACATCGGGCCCATCTACGAGGCTGGAGTGCCTGAAGGGGCCTCGCGGTACATCGCTAATCACCCTCATGATGCATGGCGGACCTTTCTGCCACATTATATTGACGGGTATAGACGGAACATCGCGAACTGCCACAGTAACCCAGTCAGGGCTTCCCCCCACCAGAAGTACCCCATATCCTATGCGGACAAGATTGTCTATTGGTACCGATTAAACCCGGGGCAGTCGGGTAGCGCCGACGGCACAACCGGGAACAACCCAGGCATAGGTCAACCAGAAATGAAGCCGCATGAGCTCTCTCAGGACAAAGTGTTCGTTAGTGTATTTGCCACTGAGCCGAGCGAAGTCCATGTCCAAATTGGATCAGGTCCACATTCTGTTCTTGACGCCGTCCCCGGTGTCAATCACGGATCTTTCTCCTTTAAAGGGCAGACAGGGCCTGTCAGGATCTCTATTATGCGAGGTAATCGGGAGGTCGTGACAACCACGGGCCCAGCGATTACTGAGCAATGTGCGGGTGGTGTTGTAGACTGGAATGCGTATGTTGGTTCGAGCAGTTAAAGTGATGATTAGGGTTGATTCAACCGCCGCAGGCTGGATACACCAGGTTCGTTTCTCGGCGTTGGCTTTTTCAAGTCTCGCTGTTTGATACTTTGTGCCTTGAATTCCCCATGATCTCAAAAGATTTTTAATATCCTAAATACTCGGTACTAGTCCTAGTAGTTATTGTCTTGAAAGAACACATTCATCCAATTGCATCATTTATTGAGCGTGTGACGTCGAACTGCCGTCTTGGCGGATCGGCGTGCCTGAGGTTGGTTCGGTTCCTGAATTAAAACCGAGGAAGTGATGGATCGTTTATCAGCGTCCCCGATAAGGCGTGACCGCCATTCAGCTCCAGCTCAGCTGCTCTCTCCTCCTTCTCCCCTCTTCAGAACTCTCCCCCATACCCCTTGATTCCTCCTTTCCCTTGCTACCAATTCGCTTAGACCATATTCCGACGAGATATCTAGCAGTTAAACTAAAGAAATTTCAACTCCTAGCCTTCGACATGACCAAGAGGAGTGTCCTTGATCTCCGTGATTCTGCCATGGCTTATCGCCTGTCGGCCCAGCTTCCGGAGCCCACCCCAGCTACCATTGCGAGCCCAGTGGCGAGGACTGGCTCTCTCGCCCCGGAAGATTACACAAAACCATATTGCGAATTCATGACAGCAAACCCTACGATATTTCATGCGGTGGACGGCTTTACCAGGCAACTCGAAAGCCAGGGATATAAGCGACTTCCCGAGCGCGAGACGTGGAACTCCAAGTTAGAGAAGGGTGGGAAGTACTATGTCACGCGAAATGGCAGTGCTTTCATCTCATTCTCGATTGGGAGAGACTATAAGAGTGGCAATGGAATGGCCATTGTTGCAGGTCATATCGATGCCCTCACCGCCAAATTGAAGCCCGTATCCAAGCTGCCCAATAAGGCTGGCTTTCTCCAACTTGGAGTCGCGCCCTACGCAGGCGCTCTGAGTGAGACATGGTGGGATCGCGATCTCTCAATTGGTGGCCGTGTCCTGGTCCAGGACTCCAACACCGGGAAAGTCGAGTCCAAATTAGTCAAGCTAGACTGGCCTATCGCCCGGATCCCAACCCTGGCACCTCACTTCGGAGCACCCTCGCAAGGCCCCTTCAACAAAGAGACACAGATGGTGCCTATCATTGGCGTTGATAACTCCGATCTTTTCCAGCAGCAAGCCCCGTCCAAGACGGACCGCGATAGCGGGATCAAGCCCGGTACATTTGCAGCCACGCAGCCCGAGAAGCTTGTTAAAGTCATATCCAAGGAGCTTGGTATCACAGACTACAGCTCGATTATCAGCTGGGAGCTGGAGTTGTATGACAGTCAACCAGCACAGGTTGGTGGCCTGGACAGGGACCTGATTTTTGCTGGTCGCATTGACGATAAGCTCTGCTGCTATGCCGCTCAGGAGGCTCTACTTGCCTCACCGGATAGTACTTCAACTAGCTCTATCAAGATGGTCGGTATGTTTGACGACGAGGAAATTGGAAGCCTGCTTCGCCAGGGAGCTCGATCCAACTTCATGAGCAGCGTCATAGAGCGTATCACGGAAGCCTTTTCACCCAACTACGGCCCCAACGTGCTGTCTCAAACTGTGGCGAACAGCTTCTTCGTTTCTTCGGACGTCATCCATGCCGTCAACCCAAACTTCCTTAATGTCTACCTTGAGAACCATGCTCCCCGCCTGAACGTCGGTGTGGCCGTTTCGGCTGACTCTAACGGTCATATGACAACAGACAGTGTGAGCTACGGATTCATCAAGCGTGTGGCTGATCGTTGTGGCTCGACTTTGCAAGTCTTCCAGATCCGTAATGACTCCCGTAGTGGCGGGACTATTGGACCCATGACCAGTTCTCGTATTGGCATGAGGGCCATTGATGTAGGGATCCCGCAACTGAGTATGCACAGTATCCGTGCGACTACCGGTAGCTTGGATCCGGGACTGGGCGTGAAGCTGTTCAAGGGCTTCTTCGACTATTTCGAGGAGGTGGACAAGGAATTCGCAGATTTCTGATGCTCTCTTATGGGAAACTTAGGGAAAGTTTCCATGGATATTTATGCCCCATCTGGAATATCGACGTGGGATCTGTAATATCTAGATCTATATATACATTTGATAGAGTTGTTCAGTTTCCAATTCAATTGTCTCAGGATACTCATGTACTTTTTTTTGTTTTTACTCACATCGAATAACTCTCTGCGCAATTCATCGTGCATTCAAGACATATTTGTTATGTTGCTCCGTAATCTATTAGTGATTTGGTAAGGTTGTATATATACAAAAAGAACGATATAGAGCAACACACGGCCAAGAATAGACTCAATAGAGTATAAAAAGAGCAAGCGATTTCAAAACGCCTGCGAGAAGAAAGAAGAATCGCAGGAGAAAAAAAAAACGCACAAACGAATGGGATATCTCTATAAAATAGCCTCC
Organism: Aspergillus pseudonomiae; assembly: GCF_009193645.1. Classification (NCBI taxonomy): domain Eukaryota; kingdom Fungi; phylum Ascomycota; class Eurotiomycetes; order Eurotiales; family Aspergillaceae; genus Aspergillus; species Aspergillus pseudonomiae. The sequence goes on along the minus strand of NW_022476060.1, from coordinate 127,198 downwards.
TTCTCGCGTTGAGAACAAGTCCCACAATCTCGCCAGGGCTCTTCCACGAAAGCCCCCCATCATCGTGAAATCGCCGATCCTACCGCGGTCTGCACCCTTTCAGGATCATCTTCCATACTCTTCGTTTCCTTCAGCACGAACTTCTCCTTGCTGTGAATGTCTGTTGGAGGGACATGTGTCAGAGCCCTCTCTGAGTCGGCGCAGTGGCTCCCGAACTCGAGATCATCCATCGCCGTGATGGTGGTCGAGACGGTTCCTGTCCCTGCTCCGCCGCCCCAGTATGTCGGGGGTCGTCCGTGCGAGAATCGCCTGGGACCGTAGCTCCGGCGGTAGCTTTGGTTCCGGCTGCTTAGGGTCGATAAGAGATGGGGCACGATGCGGGATACGAGAGGTCGCAGGGTGGGGAGGCAGGCGCAGATGATTCCTACGTTGCATTCGATGGCGGACCAGGAGGCGGCGCCGACGTTGTCAACTGGTATTTTTCGTTAGAAACTTTATGCCCTTTCTTTGGGTTGCATGTATCTGGTCAGTGGGAGGGAGACGTACAGGTTGGATCTGTGGAATCGGCGATCTTTTTAAGGGCGACCAGACGACAGATACTGGTGATGCATACGCTAGGACAGCGGTTAGATATAAATTGCCGATAAGGTGGAAGATAGCTGGGCTTACAATCCGCCTAGTGCAAAAACGGTGATCAATGCAATCTTCTGTCTCTTGGGGAGATCTAGTTTCGCTAGAGCCGGGATAGGGATGATCAGAATAACAAGGTCGGTGGTGATATGCATCGAGGCATTCGAGAACCACAGCCCTTTGTCATCCAAGCAGTACCCTTCAAGTGTCTTGTCCCAGAATTTAGCCACGGGGATGCAATTGAGAAAGCCACTCAGAACTGCCCAGGATCCGTAGACGCCGAGTATGGCTAACATGACCCAGGTGATGAGACGCATGCGTCGAGTAGGGAAGACGCGGAAGTACTGCAGAAGTATCGAGGCTTTGGCGCATAGAAGTGCGGCATTGTAGAATGGAATAGTAATCCAGAATGCCTGGACAGAGGTAAGTCATGTCAGTCTTGGTGTACTGCAGCTGCTGGAAGCTGCAATTATTTCTATACTCACTTTCATCTGCTTAAGGAGGATGGGTGGTGGGATATCAGCGCCATGCATACCCATTCCGTTCAATGCTTCTATGATATAAAAGGCCATGAAAACATAGGAGAATGTCTGGACCGCCACGTTAGTGCTGATGAACTCTGTGTGTGTGTGTGTGTGTGTGTGTGTGTTAGCCAGTGATAACTTACCAGAGCGAGCATGACCATATAATCGTTCGACTCCATGCGCTTCATTATGCCAGCACGCGTGTAGACTCGGGCAAAAACGAAGATGGTCGCTAGGCTGGTGAATGCAATGCTGATTGCCATTCCACTCTTGCCTCCAGAGGAAAGATATGACTGATCGTCACCCCGCGGGTGCATGATGTGTTGGATACTGGTACTCATTGCAGCAACCCACAAAAGAACAGATCTTTACAGCTTCGCCTCTGCAGGAGAAAAAATAAATAAAAGCCCCGTCAGGATTAGAATCTCAATATATGTCTCGAAGGTTAGCAGTTCGTGTGACAACCGAAGTCACTCAACCATAGCACAGGCCGCAATGGCCCTCATGTACGCCGTAGCACTCAGTGGTACATTCAAGAGGGAACAGCCCATGGGCAGCTGGCTGAGGAATGGGTCGAACTATAAACGTCACTCAAAACCCAGAAACGGCCAGTATTCATGAGGGATAGACCCAGATAAAGCATCTCGTCCACGGAGATCCTCCTTGTCTCATTTGCTTCTCCAGGTTTGCGGGTCTGACGCTAAGGCAGTGACAGGGACTAGGGCTAAAGTCTCATGAGGACAAAGGGGAGATAGGAAAGCAAGTAAGGGAGAGATCGAATAAGCTAATCATTAGGAAGAAGTTACTGTCGTAGCCTTTGACATTAGCACGTCGATAGATAGAGTTTTCTTTTTCTTTTTCTTTTTCTTTTTTTTGTTTTTTGCTTTTCATGGCTTGAAGCCTTGACCTGGGTTATGGAGCCAAGGAGGGCCCCTGCGGCATAAGGATAGCGGCGAGTTCCAGCCCTTTGGACTCGACCCGATTATGGGTTCAACTGATCGACAGTGACAGGAGCAACTAGCCCTGGAAATAACCCGGTCCAGTCATAAAGGGTGTGGGTAATGGATCAGCGACGTATCTAAACCTTCCAGAACTGTTCAACGCTGTGCGTATGTAGTGACAGTCATGATTTGCACAGAAAGAGGTACTTTGTACTCGAGCTTAACCTACGCACCAGCAATAAAGGCAGTCACAGCTGTATGTATGACAGTTTCTATCGTGATGTATACAACGAGCTCCGCTCAGGTCTGAAGGTAACACGATCGTGGCGACGAACAGGATTCATGCCCTAGGGGGCTGCATCTGGAACTGTCAGGGATAATCTCCTCCCGGCCCCAAGCACTAAGCAGACTACAGTGTGTGTTTTATTTTATTTTATTTCTTACTTTTTCTGTTTCTTTTTAATTTTACTCTTTTCTTTTCGGGCTAGTTCTTACCAAGCTTCACACGCTCTAATTGAGACAGGATCTTCCCTGACATCATTGTTCCTCTCTCCCTGAAAAGGGAGTATCCGGTCAGGGTGAGGCTATACTTGGTAGGGTCTTCGAGCAAGGGATGCATGTAAACCTTTCTTGCTCCCCCCTGGACCCAGGAGAGCTTTACGGTTCTTATTATACTTTCTCTCTTTTTGAGAAGTCCCGGTGAGAAAGACAACATCTGAAAGGAACTCAGCCGGGTCAGTTCGGGAGAATATGATAAGTCTAATTCCCTCTTAAAGTAGCTTCTGAAAGGAACGGGTTTCCGCGAGTGACATCGCCACATTGAATAACGCACATGCAGGGGGGTGTAAAGTACCATACAGCTGGATCTTAACTTCCATATGCAGATGCACGGATAGTCAGAATTAGTCGCCATGCGATTATCATGTCGTTGGTACGATGGGGACGGTGGTGGCCCGTGGGTGTGGAGTGTGCGTCAATGGAGTTGATACCTCACAAATTCTCCCCACACCAGAATACTAAAACGAAGAGTTTTCACAATAATATCGTTTCATAATGGGAATTATTCTCAATTATCGAGTGTAGGGTTTGCTGTCTTTCATCTCTCGCTTTCATGGACGTGGTTGCGTACTATTGTCCCTAAAAACTTGGCTTGCAACTTCGGGCACAACAGTTCAAGTCCAAAATTGATAGCGTCAACTCTACTGCGCTTGAAGACCCCTATGATTGGAGGCTTCAAGCGAGGCTCCTCGTCTCTCTCAAGGTAAGCGTTGGGCTCGTTGAACTTAACGTCGAGGTACGTTGACATTGACGATCTAGATTTGCTTTATTAGAACCTCAGCGTGGTTTTACTCGTGGCACCGAGAATAATGGACTACTACTAGTATGCTTAAAATTGTACTAGAGATTTTGACAGTTCCCAGTGAAGTAACAGCCAATTACAACCATTAGCAGCGCCATCGATAGCTGGGATACTATTACGTACCTCTCATTATACCATTTCTAGTAGCACATGTGGGATGTTTGCCCTAATGGATATGGATTGGCTTGACAGTACCGACAAAGCCACAAAATCCCATGTAGGTTCCTGGCACATCCTAGTTCGTATGAAATATAAAGAAATTGGGTAATCCAGTGGAGTTAATATGTCACATAATTCCATCTGCAGGAGTCTGTGCGAGACTGTAAGAGGCACCCGGTTGCCTGGATTAGCTATTTATATATCCACTGGTCAATTGCAGGTGATATTGTAATTAATCTTTTTTTTTCCCTTAATAATTATTGGATCATTAATCTAAGTCAAACCAAGCAATTCTTAGCCAGGTCACTGAAGAAGCTGCATGTTGACATAATCGTATTCTTCTCTTCCTTTCTGTGTCGCGTCCCTCCTTCAGGTTCCCTGAACACCAATCCAGTCGCGTTCACCATGAGCATCATAGCACCCACCACCCATTTATGACATATTCCAACCCTTCAGGAGGCTCACTCTTCTTCAGTACTGTCGAATTGCATATAGCTATCTTCCTTATTCTGTTTGGGATATTCTTTCTGCCGGGCTACGGAAAGTACTACCGTACCTTCGTAGGCCATGCATGACCAATGGCACTAGTAGTGCAGCGACATGGATGTATATTCATGTACGACCAAGTAGGCAGGATGCAGTACCACCTGTGGCCTGACTCTGGAGACCTTCTTATCGGTTGGTCCTTGGTAATTTCTTTTCTTGTCCTCTCCTCTCTCCCATTTTCTCTACCATAGGTAGGAACCCATGCAAGTGTGGTGACATAGGGTATCCACGAGCCACGCCAATATATGCTGAAGAAAGAGTTGATGGGGGCTCAGGTGGCACGGCTTGCCATACGGTATGTATTGCCTCCTGGCAATTCGGATTACGCTCTACTTACCGAAGGGCACGATCTTCCAATGCGTACCATCACTTGCCGAAGGATTGAGAGACACTTCCGCCGTTCGGCTCATGGTCTCCTCCCGGTATCGTTCTGTGGGATTTTTACTGCATCGAAGCAGAATGTATGGATTCTATTGATTGCTTATCCCGTAGGGCCATATATCTGGATCGTCAGAGCCTCAAATGGCTTTTTAATTGACTTTTATCTCCTTTAGATCATTCAGCATCCGGATTGCAGATATGTATCTACATACTTCTGTTGCAGTACAGGAGGGCCAAGGGGAGCAGTTCTGTGCTGGTCTGATTTGATGTAGGCCCTGTTTCGTCCTGAAATTCTACCAATAACGAGGCAAGCGATTGTATTTCATGATTCCATTACCTGGATGTATTGTATGGCATGATCCGACTCTGCTTGATGGGCCAAGCCTTCTATACCCAATTCACTGGACGAGAACGTGGTTGATTGCTTCCCAAGAGAAAGAGAGAGAAGGGAGGTGGGGGGAAAAAAAAGAAAAAAAAACCTTTTGTTGCCCTGTCGGCTGGACTCGCTACGTCCTGCCTAGTTTTTTGTTCTTTTTATTTTTATTTAATTTTAATTTTAATTTAATTTTAATTTTGAAAAAAGTTATCTTCCGCATGCAGATTGAGGCATTATCTAGATTGTTTGTTACTGGCGCGCTATAGAGAAGGTTACATATAGTCGACGCCAATTACGAGGATCAACGCCTCCCTCCATAGCAGTTGAACCCTAGTCGAACCGGTGACCCGAGTACGTTAGTTAGTGTTTGCCATCTTTCGTACATACATAGTTACATTCCGAGGTTGGATCTATAACTCCTCTTGAGTCCTGGGGATACACAATGGCAACTTTATCGAAACCGGATAGAGATTCTTTTCTACCTGTCAATTTTTCCCCGTCATCACTGATCGATTGCATGTTTGCATGAATACTCGTCGAGCCATGGACTGGATTTTACCTAACGACCAGCTCAGCCATGATCCGATCGATCCACCGAACGGTCCAGATCAAGGGTCAGCCAGAACAAAGATCCCCCTCGTACTTTTTCTTTGTTGACGGCCGATCACCTCCCATCAGGTTCACGCTACCTTCATATACCTGGTGATCTTTAAGGCGAGCCTAACGGTTGCGCCGATAGATTTGGATCTGAGTTTAGCTACTCGGAGCCTGTACCAGACCGAGTAGTAGTAGTAATAGTCTCCTGAGGTTGCTTTCATGCAATGGGCTTTCTTTGTTGTGCGCATCGTGAAGTCGTGACTGCTTCCCCCGTGACATGTCAAGTTTATGGCAGTACAGTGACAAATGATCCATGTCTCAAACTTGCATGATGCATTATCTCCGAAGGAGGATGTTTCTGCAGAGATTTGTACGAGTTCATCTTTCTCTAGTTTTCTTTATTTGTAATTCTTTTGAAACCTTTTTGTCTGTATCTGGGGACAGCAGATGTGCATGTACTTCGTAAATCCATTGAGCTGTACGGGATCATTGTTTTGGTAAATTTCATACTGCGCAGTACTACTACTACTACTACTACTACCAAGTCCTGTTGTTGTTTGGTACCGTACTGTACTGGAATTGGTGGATCCAATGATGTCGGCCGTTGATAAAACCCGCGCTAAGATAAGGATAGCGCACAGACCAGCTAAAATTCCAGCGAAATCAAACCAATTCACCCACTTTGGCGGCACCGTTTGAGACCAACTGACCACAACGTCCTCCAGATCTCATTCGCACGTGCTATTCTCTCCGTCACTGGAAGATTAGTATATCAGATCACCAAAATGGCGGATACGACGTCGCCGCCCAAGTCCGTCCACACCATCGTCCTCGATGCTGGCCCTATCCTGAAGAATACCCCGCCGTTATCCACCCTTCTCGCACAATGCGAGGAACTGCTCATCACCCCATCGGTGGTCAGTGAAATTCGCGATCCCGATGCCCGACTCAGAGTTGAGACTATGTACCTGCCTTTCTTAAAACAACGGACTCCGACCCCGAAAAGTATCAGTGTATTGAGCGAATTCGCCAAGAAGACTGGCGATAGGGCCGTTTTGAGTAGAACCGATATTGAGGTTCTGGCACTTGCATATGAGATAGAGTGTGAAAGGAACGGTGGCGATTGGCGGCTGCGCAGTGTTCCAGGGCAGAAACAGGTGAATGGCAAGCCACCCGTTAAGGAGGAAGTAAAACAGCCCGAGACGGCGGATGAGTCTGGCCAGACTGAGGAGAAGACCGAAAGTCCTGAAGTCGATGCAATTGCGGAGGATCTGGAGAACACGGCTCTAGAGAAACCGAATGAGAAGTCACGGGATGAAGCCACCGCTGCTGAAGAAACCAAGCCAGCCGAACAATCAACCCCGCAAGAGCCCCAAGAAGAGGACGACGAAGCCGCTGACTCGGACGGCGGAGAATGGATCACCCCTTCAAATCTGAAGAAGAAACAAGCCCGCGACGAGGGTATCTCTGCGTCGGCGACACCGGAGCCCAAGGTTATGCAAGTTGCGACGATGACGACTGATTTTGCGGTAAGCGAATCCTGTTTCCCATGTATGTCACCTATACATCGTGGCTGACTATAATTCAGTGCCAAAACGTGTTACTCCAGATGAATTTGAACCTACTTTCGACCACAACCTTACAAAGAATTCGCCATCTTAAGTCCTTCATTAAACGCTGTCACGCTTGTTTCTTCACGACCAAGGACATGAACAAGCAATTTTGCCCACGGTGCGGAAAAGACACCCTCACTCGTGTCTCTTGCACTACCGATGCCAATGGGCAGTTCAAGATGCACCTGAAGAAAAACATGCAATGGAACAACCGAGGAAACGTTTTCAGCATTCCCAAGCCCACCCACGGAAGCTCTAGTGGGAAGTGGAAAGGAGGCGGTGGTAAAGGCGGCTGGGGAACCGATCTTATTCTCGCAGAAGACCAAAAAGAATATGTCAGAGCTACTGCTGAGGAAAGCCGAAGACTTCGGAAGGAACGGGATCTTATGGATGAGGACTACCTCCCTGGAATTCTGACCGGAGAGAGAAACAAGCACGGTGGTCGGATCAAAGTTGGCGCTGGTAAGAGTGTGAATTCGAGGAAGCGGTAATTATCTCCCGCAGTCCTTTTTGCATGGATACTGGATTGGAGTTTGGCAAAAAAACAAAAGTTCTACGATTACTGGTTTTTTCCTACGCTGCATGGGTTATGATGATAACCGATTCGTGACGGTTCATAGAGCACATAGGGCATATATAAGGGTATAGATAAAAGTGGATCTTCTCTATACGAGAGGCCGGACTATTATGACCGAATATGAGCAACACTTTTTGGAATCCCTCATGCAAGTGGTAGGCAGTAAAGAGGCCCCCCGAAAACTTCTCATTTAGATGTCCGCACGTAACACCATTCGCCAAAAGAACATGATTTCCAAACAGCACCTATGAAACAACCTGGTTTATCCCATGATTTCGCACTCTACAGCTCAGAGGTTTGCAAATCTGACAATAGAAGTTAGCCGTTGATCAAAGCTGACCCTTGGGAGCGAGCGGGTTTCATACCCTTCTGCTGGGTCAGGAGGAGACCATATCTTCTCTTCAAAGTCACACGGTGACGAGAGTACTTGTCATCGGGCGAGAAGCTTTTCCATTATTAACCACTGTATCCTCAATATCAATCAAATGAAGCCTTACCGAGCAGGGTGAGCGCTCTTGGTGACCTTTCCCTCAGGGGTGACTTTCTTGAGGGTATACACCCGCTTTCCCTCAGCGTCCAGAGTGTACTATTAAAGATCGTATTAGCTCCTGCTGGATGTGCCCGAACTCCAATGGTCATCTATCGCCAGGTGGTGTAAGGGTATTGCATTTGTGGGAACGTACCATAAGATGCATCCTAGTGAAACGGTGGTCAGTGATGTTCATGCCAATCGAAGTTTGCAAAGTTTTAACTTACTTTGCTAGAGTTGTTTTAGTCGGTTACTGGAGAGAAAGTACAGGTTCTGGAAAGAAAGTCACTGTCCGTGAAGTCCTCCCGCAATCATCAAAACCCAATTTTTTTCGCCGGACCGTGATGCGCACGGGCCATTCAATGTGCTTAGTCATTATGGCCTTTATTAGGCGGTTCCCAATCGGAACTTTTTCTTTTCTCTTGTAAACCACCAGATTTTGACCTTCGGGCAAAAACAAGAGAATTGGGATGATGATGAGCATCCATCGTGACGTCGCAGTATGACGATGTTTGGACATCTCTTGCTACTTGTCAATTGTATTTAGTTACTCACGGCTCTTGGTTACAGCCTGTCCGTGACCTCGTCACAGGGCTGGGAGCACCCAGAAAAATCTTTTTTTTCTGGTAAGCAAATGCAGCTTCAGTCAGAAGAAAGACTTGCAGTTGATCTCCGGTGATGACACCAATATACCTAAACCTAGGCAATGGCACTTTGATTTCTTCGCTGTTGTCGATGAAGTGGTTTAATTGACTACAACGGTATCTGAGGAGAACAACCTACGTCGAATCTTTTGCATCGTCTCGTAAAGAAGAGTTCCATGCTGACTCTTCCCTTATGTAGTATACTATCAATACAACTATCTTTTCTATTACATTAGTTATGGCTTCTCAATCCAATCCAATGTCTGCGTCCGAGGCTGCAGCTGCCTCTGCGAAGTCCGAGCCCACAAACAAAAATGCCCCTCAAGGTCGTCCTGGCCGGCTCTCTAGGCCCAACTACAGACAAATTCATCGTTTCCCTCTTCCCATCAATGTGCATCCTCTGCCTCCTCTAATACCACATAACCCTCTGTCCATTGTCAGCGTGCTGCTCTCGTATTTAACATACTTGATTGCTCCCCCGCACCATGAAGTCTACTCGGCTTACTTTGACTCCGAGACATCATCCGTTCATGTTACAGATGCCAAAGCCATCCGAGCATTGTGGGAGATGGGCTTCTTTGGCAAAGGAAGTCTGAGTCGAAGTGAGCCTAGCTGGTTGGAACGGGAGAAGAAGAGGAGAGGATTACTCGGTGGCGTTACCAGTGAAGAGGTTACACGCCAGCGGAGAACCGAGCGTCGTGAGTTGAAGCTAGAGAGGGCAAGGATGGAGAAGCTGGCCATCGAACAGAGACTTATGGCAGAAGCTGCCGCAAGGGAAGCCGGCGACACATTGATTGATCAGTCGGCTCTGCCACCATCCGCAGATGGTGTCACTAATGGTAAACTTGCTACAGAGAAGTTTTCCCTGAGGAAGGCTAGGGAGGCCAAATTGTCTGAGTCACAACGCTCGGTAGCACAAACGGAGAGAACCGATACACCCGACGCCCCTGATAGCTCTCCCTCCAACGGGAGTAAGACTGTGCGGTTCTCTCCGGTCGTTCAAGCAAAGGAGTTTGTTTCTGATTCGAGTGTCGTGCGTGCGCCCGATTCGACAATTGACGAACACGGAATTGAGGATGAGCCTTCACTGAACAATGAAGAACACCTTCAATTGTCTAACGAGGAGGCTTTCTTTCTGGTATACGGGCTTGGCGCTCTACAGATCGTCGATGGCAGACGAAATGCCGTTCTGTCTCCTCCCTCTCTACTGTCTCGGTTCTGTCAGCATTCTTACTGCCCTCCTCGTGATCTTTCAGCCAATTTAGAACCGGACGACCCTTTCATGATATCCTACATTGTGTATCACCACTTTCGGTCCCTTGGATGGGTTGTGCGCTCCGGAGTGAAATTCGGCGTGGACTACCTCCTCTACAATCGCGGGCCTGTTTTCTCGCATGCAGAGTTTGCAGTTGTGGTCATACCATCATTTGAGCACCCTTACTGGTCTGAAAATGAGGAGAGGAAGGCTCATTGTGCTAGGAAACAGGCGCGCAGCTGGTGGTGGCTCCATTGTGTTAACCGAGTGCAAGCCCAGGTGAAAAAGAGCCTGGTGGTCTGCTACGTGGAAGTACCACCACCCATGTCCGGAGAAACCAACGTCTCTTCAGAGGATATCGGCGCTCTTCTTGCTCGGTATACGGTACGAGAGATGTTGATCAGGCGATGGGTGCCAAACAGGACTCGGGACTAGTGAGGGATCCTCGTTTTGTTTCCATGTATTATACAACTCATCTATCTTCTTCGGTTCTATCTGAGAATGACCAGCTTCCTTCGTCCGAACGGTAACCGGAGGAACTGACTAGCGGCTATGTAACCTTCTGTAAATCAATTTACACCGGTATCCGCCATGTACATCAAGAGTAAAACCAATAAACATCCGCTGAGTGAAAGTCGAACTAGTCCGATAACGGTAATATTACTTAGTCACGTGAACGACGCGTTTCGCGCTCCTTTGGTTCTGGAGGTCGAGAACATCTTGTTCTTAGTATGACTTTGGCATGTGAAGGCGATGATCGCAATTGGAGTTTTCGGACGATGAATTACCGCCAATATCGTGTCTAATAATCTACCGGTTGAAGGGATCATGGAGACCCAGGATGACAGTATCGATATCCCACAGTTGCAACGCGTCGCGTTGGGACGAGTGAGTGGTCACACTGGTGGCGCTGTGATCTCGATTGCTCTAACACCAATCATTTGCTTAGGAGCCTGCACAATCCCAGTCGATAATACCCGGGTCCGAGCTTGTCAAGAATATTCCCCAGAACAACGTCATCCATGAGCATTCCTCTCAGGTCTCTAATGGTCATCAATCGTCTACTGGCCAGGAGATCTCTCGGAAATCCCCGTCGAGTCATCCCGAGTCGCCCTCGCAGGAACAGAATGCTCAAAGCTTGACAAACGCTGCTCGATTGTCCCTTGAACAAAGAAGACAAGACCCTGTCACTGGGTTGCACCCCTTTAAGAAGATGAGCTCTGCAGACACGGTGCCTTCCGACACCCAAGTCATCTCGCAGTCGGTTTATGACAACCTTATAAGACAGAACCAGGAAGCTGCCGATACTGGGTCGGACAATAATCTTGCCGATAATGCAACTTTGAGGACGCTGCACGAAGGTGATATTGGTCATGTGGATCTGCTGGCTGGGTTTGACGGGTCAAACACCGATGTAACCAATGGTGATGATAACGAGGATCAGAGCAGCTGCAAGCTCGGGGAGTCATCTCCCATGCAGTATCAGCCGAATCTCTTTCCCGAGTCCCAGCGCTTTGTGTCGAAGACTCCGGCGACAGCAGTGAAAACAGGGCATGTCGATGGCCTTGATACGGTGACCCCCACAGCGTCGAGGAACCCTCTCGCGACGGAGCTTGGATCAAGCGGCGGTATCATGGCACTAAGCCAGGTGTTCAAAGCAACCCAGGCCCCTTCCTCTCCCCTCGTCCATGGCCAACAATTGGATCCCATGTCTGACCGGCCTTCACCTAATCTGCCTATTCAAAACCGTTCGCTTGCCACAACCATGTCCTCGCCGCTAAATAACGTTGCGGCAACCTTTCCCCGGGATTCCTCAGAGCCATATCTCAATTATATCACCATGCAAGAATCACAAGCGCTGAGGGATATAATTTCACGGGAGAGAATGACACGCTCTGCAGACCATATATACTTGGAAGATCAAAGTGACGGCGAATTTGACAAAGAACCCAGCTTTGTGGAGCGCATAAGGCGACAGAGAAATATCGATGAGGCAACCAGGGGACAATTGGCCAGTCTTTCAGCTCCCCCAAGACCAGCAAGTCGCAAGAACTCAGATAAAATGAGCAAGTCACCTAGCAGACAGTCAGACCCGCGAGACCGGGCAGATGCAGTTAGATCTGCTACGCCCAGACTTGAACACCAAGGAAACGTTGCTGCAGGCGCAACCAGCGAAGAAGAGACGGAACAGGAGGATGAGTTTTCCCAACGGATGTGTCGGTCTCAAGACCCAAATCCTTCGACCGAGGAGGATAAAGAAAACCATAACGATCCCTTTACCACCCCGCTGGCTGCCGCGACCAGTGCACATGATCGTTTGTCCCAGGCGCTTGCTCTTGATGGAGCCCCACCCCCTAACCGCAGAAGGTCACTACAAGACGCTGCAGAGCCCCAACTACCTCCTCATGGTGCTGATGACGAACAACTAGATGGTACCAGCAGGTCATCCCAAGTTATCGTGAAGGACTCTCAGCGGTCCCCAGGTCCCCAGAATGAGGAAAACCATGGACGGGATAATGCAGGAATGTGGGACAAGAACCTGGCCCAGGCTTCCGGCTCACACATTTCCACAAAGCATTCTCCAGAGAAGCTTGTGTCTCCTGCGAAACAACTCCGTATACAGTCAACTCCTCCCTCAGCATCCCAAAGAAGTCGAGTCTCGTTTCAACTCGATGATGACCGTGTAGTGGCTCGATCCAGATCAAACTCGGCCAGCTCACATGGTTCTCGCGAACATTCACCGAGAAAATCCATTGCCCAGGAGACTAGTGTACTGCGATCTAGCAATTCAACTGTGCATAAATCTATAGAACTAGGCGACAAAGCGCCGGCATCTGATATCAAGGAGAAGTCATCTTCGATGCCCTCCCGCGTGGCTGAGACACCTGTTCAATGCCCCAAGAGCTTTGGCGATGTGATGCCAGCGACGGCTATCCCAGAAACGAGCCCGAATCGATTCTTTAACCAAGGCTGGGCAAGTGACGTGAATAATGAAACAATGGATCAAGAGGACGACGACCTCCCTCCTCTTTACTCGTCCACACATGAACGAGGATATGGTTCCCAACCAGTTAATTTGAATAGCTCTTCGCCAGTGAAGGACTTCTATAACTCCAAAATCCTATCTAGTCCAAGTGGAAGACAACGTAGGGCACTGACAGAGATTGCAGCTGATGCTTCGCCTCAAATCGGGACCGGAGCCTTCGATGTCGATATTAATATCTTATCCGCCGACGATCGTGAGTTTAGATCTGCTGTTGCACTGTCTCCAGTTCCACCAAGAAAGAGACGACGTGGAAATGATGGGCAAAATGTCTTCGCCTCTGACCCAGTGCTTCCTATTACACCCCGTACCACCACTTATTTTGCTCCCCCAAAGGAAAGCGAAACAATGCCGGCCCGGGACTTTCAGCCCGAACAGTCAGTGCCTAAGCCTAAGGGAGTCTTTGAGAAACGATCACGACCTTCAAGGAGAGCGGAAACAGTATGGGACGTTGATGATTCTCCCCACTATCATGTTTCCCGGAAGGAGCGTGCGCGGCTATTCGGTCTTCCTCGTATTCTTGAGCAGAAGGCCAAGGAAGCTCATCAGTCTGAGGAGAGTACTAATGTACCGCTTGTTGCTGATCAAAACTGTTCAGAGGCCACATCGCTCCCCACGGAACAACATGTTGAAGTTTCTCGGGACGAGCCATCTGGGGACCTTGTCGAAAACAACACCGCTAGAGAGGACTCATTCACCGATAGCAATGTCGAAATTGCACTAAATCAGGTTCTTGCAGCCTGGAGCGGAACAAAACGTGCATTTTACCCTGCAACCTGCTTTGGAAGGCCTTTGGGGACTTCACAGTCCCGTTATTTAGTCAAATTCGAAGACAGTGCTCCCGTTGAAGTTCCCATTGGGGCTGTCAAGCGGCTCGAGCTACGGGTCGGAGATGCTGTGAAGGTCGATATGCCCAATGTGCCAAAGGTAACACACATTATCCGAGGGTTTGAGGATAAATTGAGCATAGAAGATCTCGAAAACGAGGCATCCAATGGCATTATCCGTATGACAGATGTATACGGCCATTCAACTGTCGTTTTAGGACAAAAGCAGCGCAAAAGCCTTACACGTGAAGGGCTTGCGGTTCCTGAGAATAGCGTCAAAGTTCCAATCTCCCGCATATACCTAGATACTATCCTCTGGAACCAACTCAAAGATCGAACATATAGCTACAGCTCTGTACATACACAATCAGAGAGTAGACTTCAAACCCCGTCCGATCGACACACCACGCCTGCTTCACCCAGCACTCGGTTATCTCGCAGTATCCGTTATTCAAACGGTATCTTTGCTGGAATGGTGTTTGCCGTGTCCTATGGGGAGAATGATGAAGCAAAGACTCGGATTACGCGGATGATATTGGATAATGATGGACGCATTCTCCATGACGGCTTCAATGAGCTTTTTGATCTATCTTCAAGCCGTCCAGCTGTTACGCCATCGAAATCACCAACTCCAGCAACGAGCAACAACCAGTTCCGTCTCACTGGCGGCGCCGAAGATGTGGGCTTTGCCTGCTTGATAGCTGACAAGCATTCTCGCCGTCCAAAGTACATGCAGGCACTAGCACTCAATCTTCCTTGTCTCTCGGACCGCTGGATAGAGGACTGCGTGGCTCAACGTCAGGTTATAGACTGGGAGATGTATTTGCTTCCCGCTGGGGAATCATCTTATCTCCATGGAGCGACGAAATCCAGATTATTGCATCCTTATCCTGCTATGCAAGCACGACTGCCTGAAACCATTGCTGCGCGGCCTAATCTATTGCAAGGGCAGTCGGTGCTAGTCGTGATGGGCCGCGGGAAAGCTGATGAAGAGCGAAGAAAAGCGTATCTCTTTTTAACATATGCGTTAGGTGCTTCCAAAGTCGAACGTGTACCTGATATCAAGTCAGCTCGGGCGGTCCTTGACCAGGATGCAACTGGAACTGGATGTGAATGGGATTGGATCTACGTGGATAATGATGAAAAAGCCTCCGCCATAGCCACAATCCTGGGAGCCTCTATCCCAGGCAGCCCAAAGGCTTATCCCGCCCAGAGGTCAAGAAAGCGAAAAAGAAATGAATTAACCGAGTCAATAAGTGGCAGTGATCTCGGTCTGAGCACCAATGTCAGGATTGTGGGCAACGAATTTGTCTGTCAAAGCCTGATCCTGGGGAGGTTGATTGATTAACAGTTTCGACCAATATACTTCTGATCTTCGGTGGTTCATGATTGATATTTACTGGTTGGAAAGGAGTATAGACTTGACGAGGAAATGCAGCTTTGTTAAGGGCTTGATGTCATGGCATTTATAATAGCAGTTATACCCCAGTGTGTCTGCGGCACTTATTTTGGATATGGTCTTAATGAATTTGGCTCCAATTGCTTTACATATCTCAAGAGTGACCCCCTATACATAATACATTGAATAACGATTTAGTGGAAGTAGACATTTCTCTATATTACAAAAGCACCCTTAAGCCCGATACCATGCAACACCACTCGAGATATACGGAAACATAGGATAACGGGTGAAGTGTTGGCTATGATCATTTAGCGGCCACCCTTGCCCTTCTTTGAAGCCTTCTTCTTGTTCTTGAGACTCTTCATCTGGGCAGCCCGCTCGGCCCTAGCCTGTCTCTTCCTCCATGCCAACCAACGATTCTTGGGGTTGTACGGTTTCGCTGTAATCCCGGCCTTCTCAGCTGCTCGACCAATCTGCCAGTTCGCCTCACGGTACATGTAACCGGGACGCAGCTGGGAGCCTGAATCGGCGTTCACAGCCTCCACGCTAGACACCATAGTGCCATTGTCAATAGTGGCAACAAGATCCGACTGTCCAGCAATCGGCGTAGGGGCGTCATCGATGCGAGGGACAGCGACCCTATTCAGTTTCCGTCTGGTCGGGGCATTCCGCGGCGTAGGCAATTTGCCGTCCTTCTCAAAGCAAACGCCGATGTACTTCCGGTCAGGGTGCCGTTCAGGATCCAAGTAGTATCGCACATATCCTGCCTCGGTGGCATAGATGGTATGATCCCTGCCTACCGCGCAATTCTCGCCTGGAAACCATTTCGTTCCACGCTGACGGAAAATGATACAACCCGGAACGACGTATTCACCGGTACTCCGTTTCGCACCGAGACGTTTTCCCGCAGGGTCACGGGAATGTCGATTCGCCGTACCCTGGGTGGCGTGGGAGGCATGACGGACTTGAGAGAAGGGGAGGAGGCGGTTCAAGAATGGTGTCGATGCGGAGGTGTTGGTTCGTGAGAGTATTGATGGTGGTGGTGGTAGTCGGGAGATTGGCTGTGTTGAGCGGAGCGTTGGCACAATCGCTCTCTCCAGTACCCGGAGGGGCGCCAGTAGTCTTTGTTGTAACATGTTGATTAGCAAGGGACGGGCGACTCCCCAATGTTCCTGGATGTTGGACGGGGTTGATCGCGGTTTCCTATGGTGACTTTTTTCGCGGCGGCCAGCCTGGGTCTTGGCAGGTCACGTGTGTTTGCGAGAGTTGGCTTCATTGCATACAAATTACACAAGTTACTTTGAACGGTGACATGTTGCTTACATTGGGTAAGGCATAGTATCGCTTCAGCCAATAACCTCGGAGGCTCATATATCAGGCTCTACTTGCAATGCTGCAGTTCTGGATCCGGAGCTTTGGAGCTTTGCTCCTTCTGGCCTCCGTGGCCCACGCTCAGTTCCAGTTCTTTGAGCATATGTTTGGCGGCGGACGTCAAGAACATCAGCAGCAAGCCGCTCAAAATGAGCCCAGCGATAGCTCACGATATCAGAACATGTGGGAATCAGGTACTTGATCATGACACCTCGCGCGCTATTCCATACACTCTAGATAATAGCTAACATGTTTCCACGCTTACAGCTCAATGCGACAAGTATCTATGTCCCGGCACACTTGCTTGCGTCCATTTTCCTCATCATTGCCCATGCGCACACCCCGATAGCGAAGACAAGATCGAACTCGGTGAAGGAAGCGCTGTCTGCATCTCGAAGGGAGGATTCCAGCCCGGCGAAGCGGCGCGCAAGATTGAGTTGGCTCGGAAGGGCGTCTTGTGATGGATTCTTAACTTAGTATGCGCGATTGGACTAGGTTTAGTTTATATTATTCTTTGTGATATCAGTTCGAGTTGGTTATGATGCATGGCGCGAGGTGATATGGTGTCTTTGCATATAATATCCATGGATTGTATAGCATGTGTAAACTCTCGGCGGTGCTTACAATGAGGATGATAACGCCGGAATTGACTGGCAAGGTCACATGGTGTTGTACTTTCGAAACATGCCCTTTTATAAGTCAGTGGAAATACTAGTAATCCCGTTGCTTCTATTCCCATGCCGCATAGAGGTATGTAGATGCCATCTTTCTGCTTGATTCTGCCCCTCCTTATCTCCGCTTAACTCCATTGACAAGTTCGTCATGGTCTCCGCCTGCTGCTTCTCTGCAGTATCTCAACAACATCCCGCCATCCATTGCGGTCCTCTGCAATATAGTCCCGCTTTACTCTGAGTTAACCTACTCTATACTAGCTGTTATCTTCACCCCAGACATGTGGAGTGCCAGACTCCAACTACAGCCGGTGCGTTGGCTTAAAGGTCCCGGCCGAGCGCTGTCAAGTTCATTCACCCGAGGACGAGTTAGCTCTCGTGGCCCCCGGAATTCGATACGACGGCCAGAGCCCATCAGAAGGGACAATACACCCTCACAGCAACCGGAACCACCGAGTTCAGCGACAAACGATGCCAGTTCCCCAAATTCGAACTATGACCCCGCCCACAACACTCTACTCTCCCCTGTTCATATACCAGAAGATCCTCGTGGAGTATTAAAGGAAAACCACCCTGCAATCGGTATATTAGCAAATTCTGGCCTAGTTGTGCAGCGGCAGCTGGAGCTCATGAATGTTATGATGTGAGTGTTCTGGCGTACGAAAACGTCAGAAATCTACCGGCTAACTTGGCACTTCCTTTTTTTTTTTTTTTTTTTTTTGCAGTGGGTTTGAACAAGCCAACAAGTATGTCATTATGGATGCGAATGGGCATCATATCGGGTACATGGCGGAGCAGGAGCGAGGAATGACCAACATGATGGCTCGACAGTGGTTCCGAACCCATAGGAGTTTTGTGACGCACGTTTTTGACAGGCACGAGAATGAGGTTCTGCGCGTAAGCCTTGAAAGCACCCTCTTCGCTTTCAGTGTAGCGCTGACATTATCTAGTTTCACCGACCATTCTCATGGATTAATTCCCGCATCCGCGTGTACGACCCTCTCGATGTTGCTAGAAATACCTACTCCTCTTCCACCTCTCTTCAAAACATTCAGTCGGGCTCACTTATCCAGGCCACGGGGGATTCCAATGCCCGGGTGTCATCACTAGGGCTGGATGAGATGCGCGTGATCGGCGAGGCCCAGCAGCAGTGGGCACCATTACGGCGGAAATACAACCTATTCATTTACCATCACTCCCCGACCCGCGCGACGGATATGGGCACCGTCTCCCAACCGCTTCGGCAGTCCGGTCTTTCCAACGCCCAGGAGATGCAATTAACTCAAACGGCAGATGGTGGTCAAGCTATGGGTGAATTCAATCAGTTTGCCTACGTTGATGAGCCTTTTTTGTCGTGGGATTTTTCTCTTCGCTCAGCCAATGATCAACTCGTCGGATCCGTTAACCGTAACTTTTCTGGTTTCGCTCGAGAACTCTTCACAGACACTGGTGTATATGCTTTACGAATGGACTCGGCCGCCTTTAGCCCTGAACAGATACCTGCGCAAAACAATGCTGTTACTGGCATGACGCTCGACCAGCGCGCAGTCATGTTGGCTACTGCAGTAAGTATCGACTTCGACTACTTTAGTCGTCATAGTGGTACTGGTGGATTTGGTTTCATGCCTATCTGGATCCCCGGTGTTGGCGGAGAGGCTGCAGCGGGTGGTGCCGCTGCCGGCGAAGCTGGGGCTGTGGGTGAAGCGGCCGCAGGAACTCTCGGCCGGGCCGGTGCAGCTGGAGGATTGGCTGAGGGTGCAGCTGCAGGTGCCGCCGGTGCTGGAGCGATAGCCGGATATGACGCAATGTCTCGAGGCGCGATGGGAGAGCATCAGTCGCAGTCCGCTCCACCAGATCAACAAGTGCTCCCAAAAGACCAGCAGTCACCTACCTCCGGCCAAACAGGCCCTTATGGTGATGTTTGGGAAGATGAACCGCAAGACCCTTGGGCCCAGAGTCAAGAGGATCCATGGGCGGCAGACGATACCGAGGCAGGAGACGGTGACGATTATGATTGGTTTTAATCGTGTTTTGCAAGGCGTTTACTCTGGAGCGGTGGGTTGCAGGTTTACGGGAGTTCAATATAAGAAGCGTTGTTTGCTCGTATAGAGAAATACATTTGTATTATAATTAGGACATGGACAGACACTATCTCTCTCCTTTTTTTTTCTGTTTTTTTCACATCTTGATGCAGCAATGCCGATCAATGCAAGCATAAATGCGGGCCGAACCCCTCGGCGATAAGCAGCGGCAATAATATGTGCGGCCTGGGGCATCAACCATACTTTTCCCTTCTGTCCAGTGGCAACTTCATTTTCCTCTATCTACTGCGCTGGAGTTGGAGCCGGGAAGATTTTCATCGCTTCATATTGTTACCGCGGGTTGTCCAAACAGAAAAGAGCAAAATTCTATAAATTATCTTCAGTTGATAGTCTTCACTATTAAGGCCGCACTTGAACCCCACTCCGTTGTCTCCGCAAAACGCCTCACTACGAATAATACAACGCCGAACAATTCATTGATCTACGAAATCAACGTTCCTCTTTCCCTCTATATTCACACTCTTGCAACAGGACTAGAGAGCAATAATGTCCACCGTCGCGCAAAAACGTCTATTCCATGAGTACAAGAACCTCTCCACCAACCCACCAGACGGCATCACCGCGGGCCCGGTCACTGAAGATGACATGTTCCATTGGGAAGCCCTGATTGAGGGTCCACAAGGCACACCTTTTGAAGGTGGTGTTTTTGCTGCCGAGTTGAAGTTTCCAAAAGATTATCCGTTGAGTCCGCCGACGATGAAGTTTGTGGGTGGAGGCGTTTGGCATCCTAACGGTACTTCCCCCTGTTCTTATCTACGATGGCGGGGAGGTGGTTAACAGGAGGTTTTGAGCTTTTGCTGATTATGTTTTGTCACTGGACAGTGTATCCGAATGGAACCGTGTGTATCTCCATTCTTCATCCTCCCGGCGATGATCCGAACCACTATGAGCATGCGTCGGAGCGGTGGTCACCTATCCAGAGCGTTGAGAAGATTCTTATCTCTGTCATGAGTATGCTTGCTGAGCCAAATGACGAGAGTCCTGCCAATGTTGAGGCGGCAAAAATGTGGAGAGAACGGAGGAGTGACTATGAGCGCAAGGTTCGTGATGAGGTACGCAAGGGCTTGGGACTGTAGGGGCGTTCGCCTATTTGCGGAGTTGGAATATGATGGAGAGGCGTGGTACCTCTTCGATTGTACCGAGCTTGTGCTTGTGGCAATTGTTCGCTGGTGGGCAGCATAGCTCGGTATGGATGCATGCATCTGTCTTTGGTTGGTCGTGGGGCCATGGCGTTTATGGTACATCATTACTGTTCAAGGCGCTTCTATCGGGGCCTGTTTTCACTCTTTCCTTGTTCTTGCGGGTCTTCTTCGGCAGAGCTGATAGAAAGTAAATATCTTGTTTGAATTATACATATATATGGGTAACCTCGTCCTAGTTATCCGATGGAGAGAAACCTACCATCTTTTGATCAATCCATCCTTCCAGTCCTCCATCCCAATCATAAAGTATCTCGATCTCAGCTTTCAGGTTCAGCATGAGCATTTGTTGCAGCTCTGCACGCCATTCCAGTTCGGGTCCTTCGGCTGCCCATACAGGGCTGTTCGACAACATGGTCATGATCTTCTTTCTGTCGCGTGCCGTCAATCTAATCAAAGCCCCGTCATCGTTGCTCGGTGCTCCAGATACGACATCGGACGTTCGGAGGCCCAACCAACAGAGACAAGGAATGTTCAATCTTCCATTCTGGTTCGTATGTGCCATTGAGCCGTACTTGTATGTTGACATAATAGCCATGCCGTCGGGGTCGCTGTCAACTAGACCATAGAAAGGTAGGATTTTGTCTGATCTACGGCTTTTCTCATATATTTTTCGTAGGAAGGCTCTAGTTGAAAGGTCTGGGTAGCCTTTGCCCTAGTGGTTGTTGATTACTGGCCCAGTTATGCAGCTTAAGGAGGGCTTACAGTGATGAGAATCCCTCTTCCTGCGGCCGCTCTAGTATGATAATTACTTCTTGCAAGTCGACGGTATATGGCCTGTGTACTAGGTGAGTATTCGTAACGAGATTATGGGGCAATTGTAGCACCTCTTTCTCGATGATCAAGACCCAGCTAGCATCTGAGATGTCAATTTCACCGTTGTCTTGGGAACTTGGTACTAGACAGTCCTATCTAGATCAGTTGGGGCCTTTGACAAAGGGAGCGGAGTACTCTTCAAATCTGTATACCTTGTCAGGTAATCTAAGATCCATTGTCTCCCCATATTTGGTTAGAAGGCTACAATAGCCCGTCACAAGCCCTTTTGCAGCCGCTTCCTGTCGCATTGTCCAAGGCGTCAGACCGACAGGATCAATTCAAGTGTAGTTGTCGTAAAGGAAGCTCACATACAATATTCAATGCGGATCTGTCAACTCCGATGGTGTAGGCCAGATCATCGACGATTGCATCAACAACTTTCTGTGTCCCAAAGCAGACCGGGTCGCTGTAGTATATGTCTCTGCTTAGGCATCAGAAGGTGCGGAAAGCTTGGTGCGAATCGTAGACCTTTTAGAAACTAATAAACCTGTGTCAATAGCATCTGCAACGACTGCAAGAACTCGAAAGACAACGGCTATTGTCATAACGATCAGTACAAGGACCCTTGGTAGTGTTGCCAATAGAATGATGTATATACTAAACTTCCATGCCTCGAAGGCGTTTGCGCCGGGCCAGGAATAGGTGATATATGTGTCTGCTCCGTTGCTTTCAAGAGCTCTACTTGTGGGACTAATGAAAAGTGACACATTCCTTGATCTTCGTTTGAGTGTTATGGTTGGTCGGCCATCTGGTGTGGATAGTTCGTCAAGGGCAGATGCCAGAGTCTCGTTGACGTATCGCTTGACTAGGCGCAGGGAAGTTGACATATCATTGTCTTGAGGAAGGTCTAACTCCATGTACTCTAAAGCGTCGTCCATCGGATGCAAAGAATTCGAATATATGAGAATGGATGTTCGGTAGAGAAGAGTAAAAGAGTGCAAGACACTAGACTAGGTGCGATATAGCAACATGACATGATCATGTTGCAGTTGGTCGCAACAGAACCACTAAGTGCAATTCTAAGCAGATTGGCTATTTCTAGGGCTTCTACTGAAAAGCGACAATGAATCAAGCCACGTAGATGTGTATACCGTATCAGTACATACAGTATTGAGTACTCATATGATATCGATCAGTGCCTCGTGATTCAGGCAGCAAGTGTCGCCCCTGATGACTAAGCAATCAATAGATCGACCAACCCCAGATCTATCAACATCTTTTTCCCCCATTCTTGTCCACTCCTTGCAATTGATTGCCAGACGGTACTGATCTCTCGGGTTTTGGTGGTTTCTTTCAGGCTAGCATATCCAAGCAAATACTGCCAGACGCACTCTAGCAGATATGGCCGATCCTATCGCCCCTTGGAGAACCGCGGCGCAGGGCCATTTGACCGCCGATGCTAATGGAGATCCCAAAACAGACTACTCAAGGTGGAGATTGTTGGACGATGATGGTCGTCACACCTGGCATTACCTCGAATCCGATGAAGAGAATGCAAAATGGCCTCAATCCGTAGCTGACAAGTACTTCTTGGGACTCCCTACGGTATTGTTTTCCAGCCCTCGTTGTCGTTGCCTCGGGTGATCTTGTGACTTGTGATCCTGACTTCCCTGCAGGGACTTCCCAAGCTGCCACCTGCAAAGACGCCACTACAATGTGCAGAGAATGGCTTGGAATTCTTCTCTAAATTACAACTACCCCCAGGCAATTGGGCCTGTGAGTATGGTGGGCCGATGTTCCTGTTACCAGGACTCCTCATCACCTACTATGTAACCAACACTCCAATCCCTCCGGAGTATGCGACTGAGATCAAAAGGTATCTTTTCGCTCGTCAGCATCCCGAAGATGGAGGCTGGGGTCTCCATATCGAGGCCCATAGCTCCGTGTTTGGTACCTGTATGAATTATGTCGCGCTGCGCTTAATTGGTGTCAGTGAGGACGACCATCGAATGATCAAGGCCCGTGGGCTACTACATAAATTTGGCGGTGCCATTTATGGACCACATTGGGCAAAATTTTGGCTTAGCATTCTTGGAGTCATGGATTGGGACTGCGTCAACCCCGTTCCTCCCGAAATCTGGTCCGTTCTGCCCCCTTTTATCTCTTTTTTGGCTTCACCTCCAATTGATGATTAGTCTACTTCGAGTACTGATATTTTACTTTAGGCTCCTTCCGGACTGGGTCCCATTTGCCCCATGGCGGTGGTGGATTCATATTCGCCAGGTCTTTTTGCCCATGTCTTTCTTGTGGTCTAAGAAATTCACTCATCCACTGGATCCGCTTACCAAGCAGCTTCGAAGCGAGCTGTATACCGAGCCGTACGACTCAATTAACTTCGCAAAGCACCGTAATTCGATTCACAAGGCTGACAATTACTATCCGAAGACGTGGCTCTTGAATACGATCAACTCACTTTTGGTCAATGTCTGGAATCCCTACCTGCGGTTCCCCGCACTCGTGCGCCGTGCTGAAGAATGGACCTGGGAGTTGATTCGCATGGAAGACGAAAATACTGACTACGCAGGGCTTGGTCCTGTGAGCAACCCAATGAACATGGTTGCTTGTTATCTCCATGACGGTCCTGATAGCTATTCGGTCCGTCGTCATCGAGAGCGTCTAAATGATTATATGTGGGTGAAGAATGAAGGGATGTTGATGAACGGCACCAATGGTGTTCAGGCGTGGGATACATCCTTCATCACGCAAGCCATCGTCGTTGCAGGCTTTGCGGATGATCCTAAATGGCGGCCCATGCTCACAAAAGCCCTGGAATTCCTTGATGATCACCAGCTGCGGGAGAATGTACCTGACCAGGAGAAGTGCTACCGTCAGCACCGGAAGGGTGCATGGCCCTTCAGCAACAAAACTCAGGGCTACACAGTCAGCGACTGCACAGCCGAGGGCTTGCGGTCTAGTATTCAGCTCCAGGAAATCCACAACTATCCTAAATTGATATCTGTACAGCGCTTAAAGGATAGTGTTGACTGCTTGCTGCTCATGCAAAATCCTTCTGGCGGTTTTACAGAGTATGAGAACACCCGTGCATCGCCCAAGGTGGAGTGGCTGAATGCCGCTGAAGTTTTCGGTGGGATTATGATTGGTTACGACTATCCCGAATGTACCACTGCCTCCGTCACTGCGCTGTCTCTGTTCAGCAAGTTTTATCCCGATTACCGATCCGACGAGATTCTGGCGGCAAAAGAAAAAGCTGTCAAATACATCAAACGCGTGCAGAGATCGGATGGAAGCTGGTATGGATCTTGGGGCATCTGCTTCACCTACGCTGCCATGTTTGCCTTGGAAAGTCTCGCGAGTATTGGAGAGACCTATGAAAATAGCGATTGTTCCCGTCGAGGTTGCGAGTTCCTCATTTCCAAGCAAAAGGAAGATGGAGGTTGGGGTGAATCTTACCTCAGCAGCGAGCGACATGTGTACACCCAACATGAGAAATCCCAAGTATGTCAGACTGCTTGGGCATGCCTTGCCCTGATGGAGGCAGGCTACCCGCACAAGGAGCCGCTTCGCAAGGCCATGAAACTTATGATGTCCCGTCAGCAACCCAATGGGGAGTGGCTGCAGGAAGCTATCGAGGGTGTTTTCAACCAATCTTGGTGAGTATTCTCTACCTGTGTCATAGAATAGTTGTGCTGACATGAGTTTAGTATGATTTCATACCCTAACTATAAGTTCTATTGGCCTATTCGCGCTTTGGGACTATACAGCAGGAAATTTGGCAACGAGGAGCTCCTGTAGAGTGGCTGGGCCTGCCCTATGAAGGGAAACAACCTGGCCAATGTTTTATTACATGTACAAATAGCTTTTAATTTTCAGTGGTAATGAACGATGACGAACAAGAAGTCTTTCAATTTCATGTGACTGAGCTTGCGTCTGCTGACATAAGCCTTCCCCGCAATCTCCAACCCAAACAGAAAGAAAGAAACTAAAGGAAAAGTGATGGAAACATCCATTGAACCATACCATCGCCTCAGAATACAAATAAGTCTTTGTTCTTCTCTGCTATAACTTCTGCCCTCCTTCCTGCCTCAAGCCCCCGCGCCCCAGTGCTAGGCTTATCGTACATACATCAAGCTGCGGAGCTCATAGCTCCCACAAGCTCCTAATATGAATTCCGCAACACAGGGCGACAAGGCCCTCGCGAGCTCCGACTTCCTTGGTGCTATCCGTTACTTCACACAAGCCCTGATCGAACTACCTCGTGCGCCGCCATACTACCTGAAACGATCGACCGCCTACTCTCGAGTCAAACCAGCAGATGGAGGCCCCCACTCCCAAGCAGCGCTGCGCGATGCGGAGATTGCTCTAACCCTAGCGCAGGAACGTGGAAAGAGGGAGTTAATCTTAGCTGCTCAGATGAGACGTGGTGTTGCATTATACCAGCTTGGAAAATATGGTGATGCGAGCTTTGTATTCGAGATCATCCAGGGGAAGACCGGCGCGGTTGCCGAGAATGCGGACAAATCAGACAGGATGAAGGATGCTATGGGTATGGCTGGTGGCGCTCGATCCGCATCAAAGAATGGGTATGAGCAGGAGTTGCCTATCTGGATACTCAAGGTCAAAAGCAAGCTTAAGAATTTGCCTGAGGGGGATGACAAGGCTGCTGTTACCATTGCGGAATATCCGAGTGGTGTACTAGTTCCGACCGAGAAGGAGCTTAAGAATCAGTTGGATACTCTCAAATCCGGAAAGCTCGGGGATAGCAGCGCCCAAAGTGAGCCTGCCACAGCTAGCAAGACGGTCACAGAGGAAGCTTCGACGTCCAAAACGTCGGATGGCCCAAGTGGTGCGGCTGGAAGCACCCCTTCTGCGGCTCCTTCCACTGTTCCTCCGTCTGAAAAGGTTCGGCATGAGTGGTATCAATCTAATGAGACCGTTGCTGTGACTCTCTACGTCAAAGGGGTACCCAAAGATCAAGTGGACATTGAATTAAAGGATGAATCGGTAGGGTCATCTACAGACGATCCTTCTCTTCCATGGATTCCAATCAATAATATGCTGACCATGCCTACCTACAGGTATCTCTCCAATTCCCTCTCCCATCTGGCGCTGAGTTTGATTTCACCCTTGATCCTTTGTTTGCGTCGGTCGACCCATCCTCTTCCAAGGTCTCTGTCATGTCTACCAAGATTGAGCTTGTCTTAAAGAAACGTGCTCCTGGCCAGAAATGGAGTGCTCTAGAGGCCTCCGCAGGCGACATCAAGCTTTCTGGTCGTCAAGTTATCTCGGACCCAACTCCTGCTGGTAGTTCCGCTCCAGTATACCCATCTTCATCCCGCAAGGGACCCAAAGATTGGGACAAGTTGGCGTCGTCGCTCACAGCAAAGCCCAAGCCCAAAGACAAAGGCAAGGTCAAGGACGGAGAACCAACGGACTCAAAAGCAGACGATGCTGGAGACGAATCAGACGGTGCCGACTCAGTTGACTCCGACTTTGGCGGAGGTGACGCCGTCGATGCGTTCTTTAAGAAACTCTACGCCAACGCAGACGAGAATACCCGTCGGGCCATGAATAAAAGTTACTTTGAAAGTCAGGGCACCTCTCTAAGCACTAATTGGTCGGAAGTGAGCAAAGGAAAGGTGGAGCCTCGTCCACCAAGCGACTGATTGTAACACTACTGTATTTGATCCGGAGTTCAGCTGGGTCTCCCCATATGTCCAGGTTAACTGACGATGAAAAGCACTAACGGCGTTGTGGCCATTGTCACTTCTTGCGGTGTCCTTCTTTATCTTCTTCTTCTGTTAGGATAGCGTTTAATTTCTTACATCAAAATATGCTGCAGCGATGACCCCTGATAAGTAACGATCTGGTTGGATGCTACCTTTCATTCTATGTTTTGAGAGGCCAAAGTATCTGTATACACGAAGTTTAGAAAAAACCCCAAACGCCTCCCGCAACGAGAAAAGCATAGCCTGAAGCGCAAGACTAAGAAAGGAGAATAGCTGCCTTTTGAATCCCCTCTGTTCGTGACGCCACCCTTGAATTTCAGTCGAAGGCAAATAAGGACCGACAAAACCAAGGATGACAGAAAAAAAATAAAATAGAAAAAGACCAGAGAAATAGCATGGCTGCTTGTGGGAGTGAACGGAATCATCCCCTCAACGTTTCCTCGCTAGTTCCCTCAGCCTCGCCGTAATTATTATCTTGATACAAGAAGAATTGCGCAAAGATGACCATATCAAGGAACAGGGTTCCTAAGCTCCCGATCAACCAAGATAAGTTCACAAGTATATACCGACCATACAAGGCAGCAGCTTCGCCAGGTCGACATTGGCTGACCCTTCCTTGGGCGTACTCCCCCTTGCAGACCGGGGAGTAAGCAAGTATAGAAAGAACGTAAGTTAAGTTGCCAATACAAGCGAAGAGGAAGAATAACAGGGATACACCATCCGTGGACTTCCGTCGGTAGTTGAGTAAGATCTGGGGTAGGCGAGATCCAAGGTACAGGGCTGCACATAGGTAGCCGAATACTTGACCCAGGGTATCGAAGGAGAGAGACCCGCTGTCATCCTGCCTATCTTCACCTTTTGATGATCCAGGGCTGACATACCAGCCAAGTACGCCGGCGGCGCAGACTAAGATAACGGCGGAGAGGTTGAATAGGGCGTTTTGGAGGGCGGAGACTCTGCGCGCAGGACGCGCCTCCTTCGCTGATGGTTCAACAAAAGGTGTCACGGGAGAGAGGTGTGTTCCATCCACGTTGGAGTGGAGAATATCCCTGAAGGAGGTTGCGGAGTGTCTCCTGTGATTTTGATGGTGTGGAGAGGACTGTTGACCGGACGGTCCTGACGTTGAGTGTCCGTTTCCCGTGTGCTCTTGAAGATGCGCCTGGTAGGAATGATCATTCGCCTTTGCGGATAGTAGAGCTGTTCGCTCTGATACCTTTCCAGGAAACGAAGGCTGGTCTTCGGCATCTGATTCCTGGAGGCGCGAGCTCGGTGGTGACGGTTCATCCCTCAGGGTGAATCCTCGATAGTAGAAACATTGGCCCAACAAGACAATATCGGCGAGTGTGTAGTACACAGCCAGGATGATCATCGTCGGCAGAACGCCTTGCAGGACAGCCCCGAGGATATTGAATACATCGCCCGCTAACCAGACAACAAGAAAGAGGAGTGACAAGCCATCTGCTGAGCCACGACGGAAATTCTCTATGATCTGGGGAGAAAATACAACAACCCAACACGCAATGGATATGGATCTAGTCAACATTAGTTACTTATCTTTTACACCTCCTCGCCCAGACACATACCCACAAATACCGCTGAGAGCTTCTAGATCTATATTACCAACTGGAGGTTGAAACATGTCTAACACAAGTAGAGGGACGAATTGGGTGGTCCACCCAGTTCGATCTTAGGCTACTGATGGTAAATAAAGAAAAATCTCGACTTTATCATGGAATTCCACAATTCTGTGAGGGCAACAAAGAGGGCTTGAAAACGATGACGCTCGAAGACTCTGTTCGGCAGTCACGTGGTTACAAATCCGGGGTAGTCGAGACTGCACAGACCACCTTTGTAATGGGAGGCAATTGAGACTCCTTTCACGAGTTAAACCCTGTTGATAGAGCATTGTATATGATATTATAGTTGTCCAGATGTAACTCAACAAGCATAGACACCCTGCATTAAAAACGTTACCTTCCGCTGCATGTCATGAAGACAAAGCCCTGATCAGGTGATTCTTTGCAGGATGAGTCAGCTACTATCAATGACGGCATTTGCGATCAGTGGCCAACCCAATGGGAAATCAAAGAGACCTACTGATATTGTCCCAATGGTACCCGATGGAGTTACAGTTGGTTGAGCAACTAACGGCAGTCTCTCTCAAACGTACACATTCTTTTTTCTTTCATCAGTATCGGCCAACTATGCGGCTTCAATGACGACTCCGTCGATCAGAATCCCATTCACCGGCCGGCTGCCTCCACCAGTAATTGTGCCGCCGTCTGCTCGTACTGTTTCGGGAGCTATTGATGCTCTGTTGTCATTTTTGACTGCTGCTCCGTCGCCCTACCTTCGTGGCGTTGACGTCGGGAGACATTCTCAGACTGTTCTCTTAACTGGTGCAGGAATCTCGGTGGCATCTGGCTTGTCTGATTATCGAGGAGAGAATGGCACATACGTCACAAACAAAACATATCGGCCTATTTATTTTCATGAATTTCTGACACGGCATGAGTTTCGCAAGAGATACTGGGCTAGAAGCTTTGTCGGCTGGCCAGGACTTGTGAAAGCAAAGCCCAACTCAACGCATTGGGCTATTAGGGACCTCAGCGCGAAGGGATATCTCAGCTCCGTAGTGACACAAAATGTCGACTCTTTCCATCCAATAGCTCATCCGAAACTACCAACCATCGAACTTCATGGCTATTTAAGATCGATCGTCTGTACCAGTTGTCACAATCATTTCCCTCGAGACGAATTCCAGAAGTCCCTTGAAAAACTTAATCCAGCCTGGGCAGAGTTTTTGGCCAAGATGGTTGACACAGGGGCTCTCAACACAAATAATCCTGAGGAACAGCGACGGAAAGGCCTTAAGCTTAACCCAGATGGAGATGTGGATTTAGCCGAGGCACCCTACTCTACGTTCCGATACCCAGCTTGTTCTACTTGTTTAGAGAAACCTCCTCGTCTCCGAGATGGCACGCCGGCTAGAGTCGAGGTAGAAAGCGACGGTGCATGGCTACCATCTTCGACTGCTGGAGTTCTCAAGCCTGCGGTCACTATGTTTGGGGAAAATATTCACCCAACAGTGAAAACGGCTGCAGAAGAGGCAATTGATGATGCAGGAAGGCTTCTCATCCTTGGAAGCAGTCTTGCCACCTTTTCAGCATGGAGATTGGTCGAACGAGCTCATAAAAGGGGTATGCCTATAGGCATCATCAATATTGGAGGGGTCCGAAACGAGTCGGTCCTCTTTGGTAAGATGGAGCCGGACGCCCCTCATATTCGTTGCAGTCTCAACTCCGATCTGATTTTGCCCCCTGTTGCTGCACAGCTTCCCTCTCTTACCCATGTGTGACATGATTTGGTCTGGATGTATTAGGGAATTTCCTGTGATGATAGAGTTGTATAGAACAGATAAAGTTGAGTGTGGTTTTTTTTTTTTTTTCTTTTGTGGGAGGTTGAGAACGTCCCAGTCATCGCTATTGTTTACTGCATGTAAACGTGTCTGACTTTCCGCTGATGATGTAGAAGATTAGAGGTTTCGTAGTACATCCTAGGGCAAGTAATACCTTACTTCGTATTAAGGAGGTACTGTGTATAAGGATGGACCGTACCTTACATAGCCGCCGGCAACTGGCCATCGGGTCACAACAGAACTTGTAATGTGATTTCGTACAGTACGGTAACCACCGATCTCTGCACCCTTTGGCCCTTGTGGTTATCCGCCGCGGGGCTCAAGAATTAAGGCTCCAATTAAATCGGAACAAGGGAATCACGGACATGGACAATCACAGCAGCTTAAGAACCCCGAGGAACCCTCACTCACAACAACAACAACACCCTACGTCTGCTTATCTGGACATTATTACGACACTTGTGTCTCCGAAATCTTTTCTTTTCAACCATCAACGCTCGAAACCCCCGCCATCGAAATCCCCAACTTCGCACCCTGCTGCGTCGCCGACGATGGACAAAGCGCAGCAGCCTAGCTCTTTTCAGCAGCTGGAAAAGGTGCGCGCGTCTTTCATTCTTCATATATGCAATCCGTGGAGGGAAGTGTGAAACTAATCCGCCTCTAGCTTGGAGAAGGAACGTATGCCACTGTACGTTAACCCCCGGGGTTACACCACTCTGACCTTTTCTCCGCGACCGTATCGCCCGGTATCATGTTTCATGCTTTTGCTCATACAGACGGTTGCAGGTATTTAAGGGCCGGAATCGTCAGACTGGTGAACTAGTGGCTCTGAAGGAAATTCACCTCGATTCCGAGGAGGGGACACCGTCGACGGCCATTCGAGAGATATCATTGATGAAGGAACTCAAGCACGAGAGCATTGTTTCACTTTACGACGTCATCCATACCGAAAACAAGTTGATGCTCGTTTTTGAATATATGGACAAGGATCTGAAGAAGTACATGGACACCCGAGGCGAACGGGGACAATTGGACCAGGCGACGATCAAGTCATTCATGCACCAGCTCCTCAAGGGCATCGCGTTCTGTCACGAGAATCGAGTCCTCCACCGCGACTTGAAGCCCCAGAATCTTTTGATTAATAAAAAGGGGCAACTCAAACTAGGAGACTTCGGTCTTGCCCGGGCTTTTGGCATTCCCGTCAATACATTCTCGAACGAAGTAGTGACCCTATGGTACCGCGCCCCTGACGTCCTCCTCGGCAGCAGGACGTATAATACAAGCATTGATATTTGGTCTGCCGGGTGTATCATGGCGGAATTGTACACTGGCCGTCCACTGTTCCCAGGCACCACCAATGAGGACCAGTTGCAAAAGATCTTCCGTCTCATGGGAACGCCGTCAGAGCGCTCGTGGCCGGGTATCTCTCAGCTGCCCGAATACAAACCCAATTTCCACGTTTATGCGACACAAGACTTAGGCCTCATATTGCCCCAAATCGATCCTCTCGGGCTCGATTTGTTAAACAGGATGCTCCAACTACGACCAGAGATGCGGGTTAGTGCCCACGACGCACTGCAGCACCCGTGGTTCCACGATCTGCCTCAAATGCAGGCTCAACTACAGCAACAGCAACAGCAACAGCAAATGTCCGGATATGGCGGGATGGTTGCTTCCCAGCAGGCGTATTAGTGAAACCGGGGACTTGTCGTTTCGTTTCCGCTTCTTTCCTTTTACTTTTACTTTTTTTTCCTATCTTTTCCCCCTATCATTTTTTGACAGAAATGATGCGACGACGGGTCTGTTTTAGATTGGGGAGGGAGCATGGCGTTATACCTGAGAACAAAATTCGCATTAAATACTTATACTGGTTTTGTTTATCTGGGCTGCACAGTTCGCTGCATGGCCACGCACAGTGATCTACCCCACGATGTTCCGAATAGAGCACCATATTGGTACTTTGTCATTAGTAGGATGTCTATACAACATTACATACGAATCGCGGTAGTTTTTGGCCGACACCCTACAGTTCTTATTGAAATAAAAGACTGGGTCGATGAATGAGGGCCTAGCTACCATTAATCATGCCTTGTTTTCTTTTTTCCCTCTTCTACCTCTTTCTTCGTTCTTTCTTTCCTTTATTATCGCATGGCTCACCGTGACCATAATCGGCTACCTGGCTGATGCTTGGGAGCGTGTTTGCTTTGTTTTCTATGTTCTTTATCTCCCCTCTCAAGGGCAATTGTCTATTGGGCAAAGGCTGGAGTCGGCGAGGATATAATTCGAGACAAGCTTGATACACGTCCCTTTGTTCTTGCAACAACCGTGGGTCATGCCCAACACTCGTTATGCAAATGTTCTTTGTGTCCTGTGGATCACAGGGCTTTCGTGGCGTTCATTTGCCCGTACCTTTTCTTTTTGCACACGGGATCATCCTTTCTCTATAAATATTATTTGCTGCACTAAGGCAGGCATAGCTTATTGCGGACTAGTCAGCTCCATGGTCACTTTCTGCCACTCCAGACATGACGATATACCATTGTAGGAGGAGGCTTATTGAGGGTGGAGATGCATGATCCCTTCGGGATTTTAAGGTCGGACTAACTCTGAGTGATGTCACGCAAGGGACTCTCCTCGACGAGTATACGGTAACGATATCGTGGATATAGATATGTTCAATATACTTATGTTCTTCCTATGTATGTACACTTCTACTTCGGAAAGACAGGGGTAAAGACCGCCAAGCACTGGATGGGCTGCGAATGAACCGGGGGTAATTATTGTTTTATTTCTTTTTATTTATTCCTTTCTTTTCACTTTCGTTGCGAAGGTTGGGTTCATTCTGGAAATGAAAAGTTATTTCCCACCAACCAACGGGATAATCACGCCCTTGCACTAGCCAATGCCCTACAAAGTGCGTGACCAGTCCTCCTCGCCAGAAATCCTATATCATACTCTCGGGGTTTGCTTGAAGTTTCTTTCTGGTTCATTTTAGGTTATTTCTCTATATTATTCAAGGACCGGTGTGATAGGGCGAAAAGTATGAAAGGGAAAGGTCAGGATTTTCCCCCATTACTATACAGATATACTAATCGAACCCTATTTCGGAACAAACTTTACCAGCGTCCAAGACCCAAAGGATCTCCTTCAATTCTGCCTCCTCCACGAATGAGCGCTCGTACAGTACAGACCCATGCGGAGCCGAGACGACGGTTGCGGTTCCATCTGCCCAACTCATGAAGGGTCGAACCCTTGCTGGGACCCTCTGATCCCTTTGTCTGGCTGTGGGCGATTTCTCCACATATGTTCATGTCGTCATGTTTTAAAGAGGACTGTGCCCCATATATGGTACTGTGATGCGAGGTACCTCCGATACACGTCAGATCCTTTACACCCTCTTGGGCATCCTCGCCCGCAGAGCTGGTCTTGTTCTTCCTAATCAATCAATTTACGATATTTGCCATTCGGGTGATAGATGGCAAGGGGCTTTGCTCGTCCCCACGTACACTATAACGGAATTGGCTTCTGTATAGCTACTTGGACTGTGGCTTTCTGCGCGTGATACCCAGATACCAACTTTGTCCTCTATTTCGCTATCGGGTTCAGCATGGTCTTTTCGCAATGTCTCTGTCGGAACAACAACTATATGCCATCTCAGTAACCGAACGGGTTTGCTCGGCCATCTCTCTAACCGGCACCACCATCATTGTCGTCTCCTTCCTTGGTTCAAGTGCTTTCCGCAAGCCCATCAGCCGTCTGGTGTTTTACGCCTCTTGGGGCAATTTGATGACCAATATCGCAACCGTCATTTCTCAATCAGGCATTCACATGGGGCTCGACAGTCCCCTGTGTCAGTTCCAGGCCTTCTTGATCCAATGGTTAGTCCGAAGAAGCTGAGAGACAAAACGACGGTGGTTCACTCAGCAGCTTGCTAATGGCGTGACAGGTTCATGCCCGCCGATGCCCTATGGACTTTTGCCATGGCCTGTAATGTTTACTTGACGTTCTTTTACAAATACAACTCCGATCAACTGCGACGGCTCGAGTGGAAATATCTCATCTTCTGCTACGGACTGCCTCTCATCCCCTCTGTCGCGTACTTCTTCATCAAGACCAAGGCCCGGGGCAAGGTCTACGGCTATGCGGTGGTAAGTGACCGAACCTAGTGAGATAAACAAGTCCTCACATATGGCTGTAGCTCTGGTGTTGGGTTTCGCAAACCTGGGACTGGTTACGGATTGCGGTCTTCTACGGCCCAGTCTGGTTCTTTATTGTTTTGACGTTGGCCATCTATATCCGCACTGGCGGTGTCATCTGGGAAAGACGACGCCAACTGCGGCAGCTTGACAACCTCGACTCGGCAGATTCCTATCCCAGGTATGAAGGCGAGCCGACCGCAGAACATTATGAGGGGCTCGAGATGCGCGATGCCGAACGCCCCCTCGAGCCTACCTACAGTAGGGCAACAACGGAAATCCGCGTAACGAGTGAAATTACACGCCCCCAACAAGGGCATTACCCAACTGCCGAAGAATTGAGCAACCCTGTATCCCCATTCTACAACCCGTACTCTGTCACCATCGAGGGCGGCTTCATGAGCAGACAGTTCAGTGGCATCCCGTTAAAAGCAATGAAACATTCTCATTCGGAGTCATGGTCCCGCCGCCGTGCAATGTCCGACACAAGTACGGCGGCTTGGGCTTATACAAAGTATGCGATGCTCTTCTTCATTGCCTTAATTGTCACCTGGGTTCGTAATTACTGTGGTCAACTCTAGCTGAAATCATGGCTAATGGTTCCAGGTGCCTTCGACGGTTAACCGGGCATATTCACTTGCCTATCCTCACTCATATAACTTTGCTCTGAACTATGTATCGAGCTTTGTTCTGCCGCTCCAAGGATTTTGGAACAGTATGATCTATATGTCCATCTCATGGCCGGCTTTTAAGGCGGTTTACTGGGACATCAGGAGAGGCAGTCTAGTGAGAGATCCTGGATGCAGAGGTGGAGTAGACCATGGAGGACATATCGGACAGACTTATATCTCGAACGACAGCGTTCGACGTCTGACTCACTAGTTCCAATGGTATTTGACTGGGCAACATATAATTATTCGAAGATCATGGAGTAACTAGGGCGCATGGAACCGATAGATATCAGGTAGATGAAGTGACTGTCAAGCAATATGCACGTGTGTATGTAGGGAGCACAAATCCCACCATCGACACCAGCGTTACGACGATAGGGATGGTGATGGAAGAATGTAATGTCAGTTAGCCCCATCCAACAAGAGACTGGCAACCACGCATATATCTTGCCAAGTGAAGAAAGAGAAAGTCTAGAGAAGGTACTCTTGTACAAACGGCCGATAGTTAATCTTGGAGGACCCACTGCGGATCTACGCCCATCATGTGACTGACGCGTTTGGCGTAGACATTGGCCCTATAGCTTTCAAACCATACTTATCAACACAACACGCTCACATACGCCGGCCAAAAGACGTAACAGAAAAGGCGGATAGATTGGAGTAAACGGGACCAAGGAACAAAACAAAGAAAATGGCCGAAGACAGCAGCAACAATCTCAATCCCTCCAGACAAGACGCCTCGCCCTCTCCGCCCCCACCAGCGCCAGTCGCTCTAACACCCGGCCCGCGCGCTACTGTCCTACAGAAGACTTTCAACCAGGCATTGTTGCGTACATTGCGAGCAAATTCCTATGCCAACTTCTCCGGGTGCTTTCCCACCCCTGCGAAACATGTTCCGGCTAGTCTAGAGTCGGTTTGGAGACAGCTGAATGCGAAACTGGAGGAAAGCGCAAGGGCGGAGTTCGAAGATATCATACACGAGAGAGATGCGATAAGGCAGTTGAATGAGTTGGATAGGTTGATGGGGGAGGCGAGGCATAGGAGAGACCGTGGACAGGGACAGGGAGATGTTGCGTATGACTTTCTTTCTTTCTTTCTTTTTTTTTTTTCCACCCCCTTCTCATTTGTCTTGGATGTCTTTTCGGTTTTGGAGAGAACAGGGGCCAGGGGGGCTCTTCTTTTCATCGTTCTTGGGGGTTTATCATGGAGCCAACTTTTCGCTAACATCTCTTTTAGACCCCATACATTGACTCCGGAGGAACTATATCGCGCACGCCTTGCTCCGCATTTGCAGGAGGCTCAAGCAACTTTGAATGCGAACATAGAGTCTATACAAAGCGAAAACGTGGTGTTGTCTCAGCGGATCCAGTCTCAAAGATCGGAGATTGAGGATCTGCTGTCGAGCCTTGAGTCTGTGGCTGCAGACTTGGAGGGCGCTGCGACCGCTGCTACGCAGTTTAGTATGGAGAACGATCTTCGCAAGGAAGCTTTACAGATGGAAGAAGAAGTCAAAACTAGATCGGATATATGATTGGTAGCTAGGTACTTGTTGCCTACGACATGCAGAACGTCACCACGCGCGAAAGAGCTGCCTTCCTGACCTGATAAAAGGGGCAGATTTACGACAGCAGTGCTTCCATAGCCCGGGGGCTTAGCCACCCGTCATCCACCACGTCTTCTGCGACAATCATAAGCTCCTTAAACGCGGTGGATTTGAGCTGTTGCAATTTGTCTTTCTTGCCTTCTAAAGCGGCCGCCAGGGCTTCCTTACATGTTCCATCACGCTCTTCGTCTGCACTCCCATCCCTCCGTGCGAGAGCTGCGGCGCCTCGGTAGTATGTTTGAGCGTTCCGAAGGAGAACAGTGGCATTTTGTTGAGCCATGGTGTATTCCCACGGAGACATGCCGAGTCTCCACCTGTTCATCTCTACGTCTCCTCGTGCAACATGAATTTTGGGCAGGTTATCTGCATCAGGAAGTTTGGCAGCCTTCATTAAAGCATCCAAAGCAGCCGATAGTGATTGCCACCGCAACGATAGTGATTTTGTAAACACCTCATG
Source organism: Aspergillus pseudonomiae (assembly GCF_009193645.1). NCBI lineage: Eukaryota > Fungi > Ascomycota > Eurotiomycetes > Eurotiales > Aspergillaceae > Aspergillus > Aspergillus pseudonomiae. Next base: position 89,603 of record NW_022476060.1, on the reverse strand, counting down.
GTCGTGCGAGGGAGGCAAATCCGTAACGGCTGTGTTGAATGACGTGAGCGCATCTGCTTTGCTGCAGAGGCCTTCGGGATCCGCAGAGAGGTCTAGATCAGGACCAAAGACACGTGCGATTTCTGTTTGATACGTTTCAACTTCGATCCGCCCGCTTCGGTACAGCACCTCGTTCAGAGCGCAGGTAAATTTGGCACGGGCCAAAGATGCCTCGTAATGTCTGCTAGAACCCTCAACGTATGCAGCAATCTTCTCTTGGAGCAAGTCTGCAGAGGATTCTTCAACCCAACCAAGTCCGACTCCGGGATTAAAGGTAAGCAAGTTGCAGAGGGTTGTGAGCGTCTCCAACTGTGCCACCGCTGTGTCGACGAGGGTATCCTTGGTCACTGGCTCAATCACAGCAGCCCATTGCTCTTGTTGCTCAGAAGACTTCGATTCACCTGCATCCTCTGTGCTATTCTGCATGGGTTGCTCTTGCATTTCTCCCTGGCTTGGGCCCACATCTCCAGACTCCATCAATTTAATTTGTTCCTGCATTTCAGTATATCGCATCTCTTGAATAATGAGACAACGTTGGAAGAGCTCTATTGCTTCCTGCAGGTATTTGACTGCCCGGCACAGCTGTGCGTCAGACGGATGTTTGGTATCCGTGACTACCTCGGCAAGGCTTGTGAGCACTTGAGCGGTGTTAAAAAGAGCATCCGCATTGTCTTGATCTAGATTGAGGGCCTCCCTGTGGGACTGTAGCGTTATGTTTAAAATATCTGCTAGTGGAGCAGGCAGTTGTGCAGCCAACTTGGGGTGCTGGGTGATTTCATATTGAACTCTTGCTCTTTTCGACGGTAAGTTTATGTCGCTGATCGCAATGGCATGCCCACTGGTGCATCTAACGGTGAGGATAGAGCTGTCTGCTTACATACTTGTTGTATGCCAAGTCAACCGCATGAGGATACCTTTTCAGGCCGTCATCATAAGTTGCAATGGCGCGCATAAAAAAGCGCATAGATTTTGCTGCATCACCAGCTCGCCATTTTTCTCCAGCCTCTTCCTGTTCGACGCCAACTGCATAAGTTTAGCTATGGCTGCATCGAGGGTGGATTTAACCGTCCCTGTCCGTCTAAAGACATAGTAGGACAGTGGTGCAAGTCTGGGGTTCAGAAAGACTCACCAGCTAAGAACTCATCTGCAGTCTCTGGAGCCTGTCAAAAATGAGCAAGCGCATCGGCAAAAGGGAATGTCGGACTGTCGTGGATACGGTACCTGTTGAGTGGTTTTCCTTTTGTTCTTGGCTTTGGATTCTTTTAGAAGAGATTTTGGCTTCGGCATTTTACACTGAACTATTCTTTATTGATTTACATCAAGTGTCGATCTTGGAAGGGGGTTAACTGACCTTAGAAATCAAGAAAGTCCCATAAATGCTTGTAGTTCTGGTGTGTTTTTATCGTGACGAAGCGTTCGTGGGAAAGAATCGGGTGATCCAAGACCGCTTTCTACACCGCTTCTCGTCATAATCCCAGTGTATGTAATACTATGTATAACTAACTAACTAATTAACCAGCTCAGCTAGAAATCCATGAAGTCATCATGGTAGGGGCGAACATCCCGCTGTTGGTTCTTAACGCCGACTTTTAGTCATGATCTTAAGTTGAAACCAACTAGGTATGTAGTTTGTGTTTCCAATAGTCTGAATAGTATGGGTATCTTATCGAAGTGGATACGTTTCATTGCACGGACATATTGTATTCATCTGTAGTTGTATACACAAAAGTACTATGGCCACTAGTATCTTGCCCTGCACCCCACCTGAAGCTTGAAGGCCAATATGCATGGATGATGGATGCTCAGTTTCCAGCTTCCACAGTAGTCGTAGTAGTACCTAGTCGAGCCAACGCGGGTGCAACAGAGGATCAACCCGCGTGGCTGCCTCTGCACGTGGCAGTCTAATCAAATATATTTTGTACTGTAGCTGTGGAAAGAATGCAAGCCTTTTGCTTCAGATGCTATGTATGTAAATCAAAGAACACCAGGAAAATTCTCGACTAAAATCCATCCCTTTAGGGTAGTAAATAGAGGGTGGTATTTCCCTTTGTCTTCTTTACTCACTCACACAGGAAAAAATCCCTCTGACTGAGCTGAAGTTCCCCCCTCAATACCCGAAATGGGTGATCAGCACTTTCAAGATTTTCATTGCTGTAACAAATGATTTATATCTACGTAGTTTAACGGAGTATTTAAGATACGAACGAATTTTTTATGTATTCAATTGTCATCCCTACACATCATGGCTAGGTCAATAGATCATTGATTTTGGATTGATCGAAGCAGATTTGAACTCTGGATCTTGCTTTGTTGTTAAATACTATTAGAGAAAATGAAAATAAAAGAAAGAACAAGAATGAGAAAGGGAAAGGGAAACAAAAGCTGGTCAACGGCCAACGATTCCCGCGTGGCCGAGTTTAATCCTCTTGAGACGTAAGACCCACATTGTCATCCGTTGCCCTTCGGCTCTCCTGAATCCTCTGCTGCATGTTACTTGGTCTACAAGCCCTCCCTCTAATCCTCTCCCAGACCTTTTTCCTTTTCCTTTTCCTTTACTTTACTTTTGCCTTCTCTTTTAGTTTCTAGGTCGCCCCACGATATACTCGATCAGGGGTCGGAGTCTGACTCTGTACTTTCAGGTATGTTTTATCTGACGGTCAGCTTAGCCGCTTGCCCCATACTATCTCTGCAGTCTAATTTATTCCCGCTTACTATCATCTACCCCTTATCCATTTCAGTAATATCTTCTTCTACTTATCGTGTTCGCGTTAATCCGAGATAAAATTCTCTGCAATGTACTAACCTCGGCAGGCTACTTCCTGAGTAGTTTAGCACTCGTCTGCCTGCGCTCGATTCTCAAGCACAACCACTCATTGCTTTCGGCAGTCGGCCTACAAGGACTTGATCACAGTACCAATATTATCATGGCTAGGCATCAATCGCTTGACTCTGAGAGACCGATCATGGCCCCTTCTGTAGGTTCACCGGTTATTATTCATCTGCGACGGACCAGATTCTCTGACCATGGATCTAGACCCGAGCGTCGAAAAGATTTTCGACCGTAAGCGGAAACCCTTCGATTGCTTCGTCAGGCACCATTGGAAGCCTACCAAGTGGCGATCCTCGTTTGGCCGAATTCCATCACTTGCGCGACGGGTTGGAGCGCCTAGAGAACAAACCTCTTCAGAAGCAACGCTTCGTCCCTACTCCCGAAAAGAGCGATAACTTGAGCAAGCTGGCTCTGAGTGCGAAGGTGGAACGAGCTCTTGACCGGAGAATGACTGGTCAGGATGCTGTCATGCGCAAGCCAGTTTTGAACGAGAAGGCTGCTGCTGAGTCTACAAGCTCGTAGACGAACTGTGGTCTACCCGATAAGTTTCATATACACACTTTGTCTTGATACCTATTTTTGGTCCTTAATAATTTTTTTGAGCACCTGTTTCTCTGTTCTCCTTTTGCTTGCCCATGTTGCATGCTCCGCGGCTTTCTTTGGTGAACCACGTGAATGAGTTTCTGTATCTGCTATACGTCTTCGTTGATGAGAAGCCTGACCTCTCATATCCCTCATACCCCTCTTCCAAGCCAGCTATTTGTTCCCGATATTATGGTTTTCTTTACATTCAATGCGACCTTCTGATTGAATCTTCGTCTCCGATGAGTGTAACTACTTACTCAGAAATGACAATAGACCTTAATGTGATTGGTATACGAATATAGTTCCTCATTGATGATAGTGATCCTTTGGACAGAAGCATTTTCAACATGTCTCAGTGGACTGGTTGCAAGTTCCGATCTGGCCCCTTGGATCCCCCTACAGTCAGATGTAGGAGCTGGAATTCTATTTGCATTGGCTGCTATACTACCGGATGATTCACCCAGTATGCAGTGATGTAAACGGAATGTCCGATGGAGATCCACCGGCGAGTTAGGCAGGCGGTAAGGGAAGGAAATGGGGCGCTAAGAGGCGCCGCACTGCAACCGACCTTTCAAGTCCAGGTCAACTCATTTTGCAAACTGCTAAGCATCCCGTCGCTTTCCCTCTCTTTTCCTCTTTCCTATCCAGCTGCTAGCTACCCACCTAACACCTTCTTATCCCATTCTACTCTCGACTATTCACCATTCATCGGATTTTTCCTGTTGATTACCCTCTCCCCATCGATTCTCAACGTGTTCAGTTCCTTTCGACTATCTTCCCTCTTTCCGCCTTGTTCGCAAATTTGACCTGATTGGAAATCGCACAAGAATCTTCCTCTATTTCCTTCTTGCACCACTACGACGCAAACGCTTGTAACGCAGACGTTCTCCTTTACTTTCATTTTATTGCATCTATAAGGGTCTATTGGTTTTCTTTCTAGCATTGTGAGAATTGCCCTTCCCCGCTCTTTTTTCCCAACGATACACTTGGCCTTCAATTACTGACAGGCATGGGGGTTAGTAAAAGCGAACGAGGAAAAGTCACTAGATTTCTTAGCCTCTACTCATTATCACATAGAGGTTCACTGCTCATATACCTCTACTTTCTACCTTACGACACCCTAGACCATTTCTGCTTCCATTTCCCATACCGACCTTAAAACACCTTCGATAACACAATGGCCGATACTCAAGCCCCTGTTAACGGCAATTACCCTGTACCCCACGCCTATCATGACTCTTACAACCATGCCCACGCTGTTGCCAACAATGCCTCGAATTTCCAGCCAGCGCAATCTACCACTCCCACTAATGTCCCGCCTAGTGAGCAGAAGAATGCGATCTCTAAGGACGAGGTCGGTTGGTATTTTGTTGAGCAATATTATACCAATATGAGCCGTAGTCCAGACAAGTTGCACCTTTTCTACTCTCGGCGTTCGCAGCTTGTCTTTGGAACTGAAGCGGAGTCGGTTCCTGTTGCTGTGGGCCAGAAGGTGAGTTCACTTCCTTCACTCCTAGGTGTTTTCTTCCATTGAGCTTTATTGACTTTACCCCCTCAATTTAGGCTATCAATGAGAAAATCAAACAGCTTGACTTCCAAGATTGCAAAGTCCGTGTTTTGAACGTCGATTCTCAGGCTTCATTTGACAACATCTTAATCTCCGTCATCGGTGAGATCTCCAATAAGTCCGAGCCGTCTCGCAAGTTTATCCAGACCTTCGTTCTTGCTGAGCAACCCAATGGATACTATGTTCTCAATGATATCTTCAGATACTTGGTTGATGAGGAGGATATTGTGAATGAGGAGCCCGCTCCCGCTGCGCCTGCCGAGCCTGTCGAGCCTGTCGAGCCTGCCACAGAGCCGGCTGCGGATGAACCCGCACAGCTTGAGACCGAGAGTGCCCCGACTGCGGAGCCCCAGGATGCCAACGAAGTCACAGCTGCCAAGGTGGACGAGAAGCTTGAACAGGTGGAAGAAAAGGCCGAGGAAAAGCAACCGGAGGAACCTGCACCTCAGGCTAACGGAACCGAGGCACAGAGCAACGAGGATGTTCAGGAACCTCCCGCCTTGGCTGAATCTGAAGCTTCTAAGACGGAAAAGCCTGCGACTCCGGAGCCTACGCCTGCCCCGACTACCCAGAAAGAAATTGCTGCTCCGGCCAAAGAGCCTGTTGTACCCGCCAGAGCCGTACCAAAGACCTGGGCCAACATTGCCTCTAAGTCCGGTGCTACTGCCCCTGTTGTGCCTGCCATCCCCGTTGCTCCTGTTAAGCCGGCGCCTGTTACCAGCTCCGCCCAGTCTGTTCCTACCCCCCCTGCTGCGGCTGCCACACCTACTCCTGCTGCTGAGAGCACTCCTAGCCAGCCTCCCTCCAACGATGGATCTGGCTGGCAAACTGCTGGTCACGACCATAAGAAGACCCAGCCTCGTGCGGGTGATGACCAGAATGTTATGGCTTATATCAAGAACGTCACCGATAAGGTCGATGCAAACTTGCTCAAGCAGACTTTGTCCCGCTTTGGAAAGCTCAAGCATTTCGATGTGAGCCGCCAGAAGGTAGGTCCCGCCGTGAAGTCTCAATTATTTGGAAAGAAGGAAGCTAATTGCCATCAGAACTGTGCTTTTGTTGAGTTCGCTGACCCTGCCGGCTACACCGCTGCTGTTGCTGCCAACCCGCACCAGATTGGAAGCGAGCAGATCTCCGTAGAGGAACGCCGTTCTCGTACTAGCGCCTATGGGGGAAATACCAACTATGGCGCTGGTCGGGGTGGCTCCGGCCGTGGTCGCGGCGACCGTGCCGGCAGCCAGGGCCGGGGTGGCTTCCAGCGTGATGGTCGTGGTGGCTTCGCTCCCCGTGGCCGTGGCGGCAGTGGCAACGTTAATGCTAAAGCCCGCAACCAGGCACAGACTGCTTAGAGCAGATCACTACTTCGTCTTTCTCTCAAACGGAGAGGCGGGAAAAATAAGAACAAAAATAAACAAAAATAAAAGAAAACTACCGGAATCAGGGTGAAGATTATTCATTGCACGCTGTCTTTTTCTTCTTGTGGCCCCATTTCCTCTTCTTTTTTTTCTCCTTTCCCCCCTCTCCTGCTGGTCATTCAACTCTTAGTCCTTCATCCTGGCCCGCAACAGCATACAGGTTCAGATGCTTATGGTGACCCAGGACATGTATTACTCCCTCTTATTGATAATGACATGTGTTATGTGACCCATTCATCTGTCACACTGCATATTAGCGGTTGGAAAAGTTGTTCTTTCATATCTCATCAACAGGGCTTTCTTTTCCTTATTGGTCTGTGCTTTCATGACGTTTTGTTTCTGTGAATGTGTTGTCATGACCTATTCAACCATTTCTTGCTTCTAGCATAGCGAGCTAAATGCCCGTATTGTTCTCTTAGGGTCTTATTTCTATTTTGTTTACAGTTGTTCCAATCTAACTTCTTTTCCTTATCTCTGCTTCATCTCATTTAGCAACTGTAAACTGGGTGGTGGCCACTGTCTTGTCTTGTACCATGCTACACTTGTTTGACACACGTCCTATTCATGGGGAGCTCCACGGTGTGGGTGGCGAATGACTGTTTCCCTTTACAGGCACAGTGGCTCTTATTGAGTCACCTTATCCAATCCACCAGGCCAGGAGGGAAGGAACGGGTGCCTGCTTGTTCCTGTGTAGTTGCACATGTATTACGAAGAATTGTCCGGAATTAAGTATCTGAAACTGAATTTTGCAAACTGTCCCGTCTCAGCTCAGCTCAGCTTCCCTGTGTTCCGATAGATATGGATTGTTTTCCACATAAGAAGTGGCATCGATATGAGGTCAGTGAAACTGGTCGGAGGAGGGCCCTGGTTGGATTGATTCCTGTGATCTTGATTACAATGTTTGTTTGCCAGGTCCCAGCTTAAGGGAAGGCTGGAGATAAAGTGGGCCGGAAGATTACAGTAGACAAGGTATGTACACTGTACATTGTACCTGATGCTGGGTACTTGGGAAATCGATAGCTCCTAGAAAGTTCCATTATGGCGGAGTGCTGGGGACGGGTATTAAGTAGGATTGTATGTACTGTACCTGAAGGTACGGTACGTATACTCGTATACGAAAAATCCCCATTCCGCCGACGATCGATGGTGGAGCGGAACGTTCTAGATTGGTAGCCTGAGGCACCAAGAAAGTGAAGTAGATCGGGACTCAGCTTTCGGAGGGGGAGGGGCAACAGAACAAAAGGGGAAGGGAATGATCGGTAAAAGATGAATGGAGGGGGAAAATGAATAAAAAGATTGGACATGTTTAACAGGATGCCAAATAGAACCCAATTGAATGAACTAGAATTTTTTGGTTTTTTTTTTTTCCTTCTTTTTGGTAGAGAACCATGGATTCAACCCAGGCTGTGATGTGTATCGAGTAGAAGAGACTGGAAGATCCCCGTCGAGACAAGGCGGAGAGAGCGTGGAAGTTGCTGGATCGCCGTAGAAACGCCCACGCCGAAATTTTGTGTCCCTCAGCCAAACATTAAGTTCTCCGCCCCGTCGCTTGCGGTAGCTTTTCTTCTTCTTCATTCATTCCCACACTTTTTCTCCTCGCTTCTTCTCATCTCCATCCATCCTATACTAAGACTGCTTTACCTTCTGGAGCAGATTCTTTCTATCCTTGTTTTTCCTGAATCTCAACTCTCCCACCGTCCCTTTTCTTTTCATTCTCTCTCTTGTTCTTAACGATCTTACGTTGTTGTTGTACCTTGTGAGTCTTGTTCCCACCCCCACCCGAGTGAGGAGAGTAGCTGCCAAAGCTGAGAATCATTCTGGGCTCTTCGGTCTTGCCCCCAAGATTCACATAAACCTCCCTGAATAAGTGGAGGGCCTGTATCCTACTTTTCTCAATATACCGATGACTAACAGAACATTCGGCGTCGAACAGAATAAAATCACATCCCTTCATCATGTCCGAGACTTTCGAGTTCCAGGCTGAGATCTCTCAGCTCCTCTCTCTTATCATCAACACTGTTTACTCCAACAAGGAGATTTTCCTGCGTGAACTTATCTCCAACGCCTCCGATGCCCTTGACAAGATCCGCTATGAGTCTTTGTCGGACCCCTCCAAGCTCGACTCGGGCAAGGACCTCCGTATCGACATCATCCCCAACAAGGAGGCTAAGACCTTGACTATCCGTGATACCGGTATCGGTATGACCAAGGCCGTAAGTCAATTCCGTCTATTATCTGCCTCTACGGACCCCACTCTAACCATATCGCTTTTGTCTAGGACCTGATCAACAACCTTGGTACCATCGCTCGCTCTGGTACCAAGCAGTTCATGGAGGCCCTCTCTGCTGGTGCTGACATCTCCATGATTGGCCAGTTCGGTGTTGGTTTCTACTCTGCTTATCTTGTTGCTGACCGCGTCACTGTCATCTCCAAGCACAACGACGATGAGCAGTACGTCTGGGAGTCCGCTGCCGGCGGCACCTTCACCCTCACCCAGGACACCGAGGGCGAGCCCCTTGGTCGTGGTACCAAGATGATCCTTCACTTGAAGGATGAGCAGACTGACTACCTCAACGAGAGCCGCATCAAGGAGGTTGTTCGCAAGCACTCCGAGTTCATCTCTTACCCTATCTACCTCCACGTTCTGAAGGAAACCGAGAAGGAGGTTCCTGACGAGGAGGAGGAGACCAAGGAAGAGGAGGGCGATGAGAAGAAGCCCAAGATTGAGGAGGTTGATGAAGAAGAGGAGAAGAAGGAGAAGAAGACCAAGACCGTCAAGGAGAGCAAGATTGAGGAGGAGGAGCTGAACAAGACCAAACCCATCTGGACCCGTAACCCTGCTGATATCACCCAGGAGGAGTACGCTGCCTTCTACAAGTCCCTCTCCAATGACTGGGAGGACCACCTTGCTGTCAAGCACTTCTCCGTTGAGGGCCAGCTTGAGTTCCGTGCCATCCTCTATATTCCCAAGCGTGCTCCCTTTGACCTCTTCGAGACCAAGAAGACCAAGAACAACATCAAGCTCTATGTTCGCCGTGTCTTCATCACCGACGATGCCACCGATCTTATCCCTGAGTGGCTCAGCTTCATCAAGGGTGTTGTTGATTCTGAGGACCTTCCTCTCAACCTGTCCCGTGAGACCCTGCAGCAGAACAAGATCATGAAGGTCATCAAGAAGAACATTGTCAAGAAGACCCTTGAGCTCTTCACTGAAATTGCCGAAGATCGTGAGCAGTTTGACAAGTTCTACTCCGCCTTCAGCAAGAACATTAAGCTTGGTGTCCACGAGGATGCTCAGAACCGCCAGACCCTCGCTAAGCTGCTCCGTTACCAGTCTACGAAGTCCGGTGATGAGGTCACTTCCCTCTCCGACTATGTCACTCGCATGCCTGAGCACCAGAAGCAGATCTACTACATCACTGGCGAGTCTATCAAGGCTGTCGCCAAGTCTCCTTTCCTTGACAGCCTCAAGCAGAAGAACTTTGAGGTTCTCTTCCTGGTTGACCCCATTGATGAGTACGCTTTCACTCAGCTTAAGGAGTTTGATGGCAAGAAGCTCGTCGACATCACCAAGGACTTCGAGCTCGAGGAGTCCGAGGAGGAGAAGGCTGAGCGTGAGAAGGAGGAGAAGGAGTTCGAGGGTCTCGCCAAGAGCCTCAAGAACATCCTCGGCGACAAGGTTGAGAAGGTTGTTGTCTCTCACAAGCTTGTTGGCTCTCCTTGCGCCATTCGTACTGGCCAGTTCGGTTGGTCTGCCAACATGGAGCGTATCATGAAGGCCCAGGCCCTCCGTGACACCTCCATGAGCTCCTACATGTCTTCTAAGAAGACCTTCGAGATCTCTCCCAAGTCTGCTATCATCAAGGAGCTCAAGAAGAAGGTCGAGGCTGATGGTGAGAGCGACCGTACCGTCAAGTCCATTACTCAGCTTCTGTTCGAGACTTCTCTCCTGGTTTCCGGCTTCACCATCGACGAGCCTGCCAGCTTTGCCGAGCGCATCCACAAGCTTGTCTCTCTCGGTCTGAACGTCGACGAGGAGGCCGAGACCTCTGAGGAGAAGGCCGCCGAAGAGGCCCCTGCCGCTGCCACCGGCGAGAGCTCCATGGAGGAGGTTGACTAAATGTTTCGGCAGCAACGGAAACGAGATTTTAACTGCTTTTACGACCTATTATTGAAAACTGTTCCAGCGGTATCTGCATCAGGATTATCTTACATCACTGACTCGTATTGCTGTTTCATCTGGGACTTGAGAAAGGCGGTTTCTAGTTGCGATGTGAATTTTACTCTTTCGGCGTTTTGAGCGTTTGCTTTCCAAATCATACTACTTTAAATTATTCCGTCTGATCCATGACTTGTGCTTTGCCTCGCTTCTCCGGGTTCGGATATCGAGTGATCTTAGATAGGTAGAACTTTTTCTCTTTCGAATAAAAGCCAAGCCTTCAACTGTTACTAGGTCCCCTATAAATTCTTCTGTATACTCGAATAAACAAAACCCTAATGACCGATCTTGAACCCAGCCACCCTTTATCTTCCCTACCTGCGGGTAGTGAGACCAGAGAAATAGGGCGCCTTTTATATAGCCTAACAAGCGGCATGGAATCTGGCTACCGATACGTATAGCCCGCATGAGCTGGTATTGCTACAGCAGAGAGATGGGCCGTAGACATTAGCAATTAACAACAGATCAATAAACTCAACAGGCAAAACCCCTTACTCCATCAGTGCATAAAATTGGGCCATGCATTGCTTCATGTTTAATTTCATTAAGCGTGATTCGGCCTTGAAGAAACAGTCCTAGAGCAACGAAGGACATGGGAACTGAGAGGCAATGCCAGTAAGGAAGTAGCTATGCAGGGACGCTATATGGTGGCCGCTGCCTCGCAGAGGAGGATGGATCCAGTCTGGCACACTCTTTCCTTTTGCTGCTCAATCCTAGACAATATAAAGCTAGCAGCTAAATGTCCTAGGGCGTAGGCGCTGTAGCTGGCGTGTTCCTTAATGGCCAGTGCAATACCAATCAAATCGCCAATCAGAGAAACTTCGTGAGGATAATCCCCAAGCCTTCGCAAGCCACAGCGCAAGTCCTCCAACGACCCCGAAACTACCCACAATTTGGATAATGGTCCAACCCCGTCGCTTGAGATCCTCAGACCACCAAACTAGACCCAGGGGATCATGAGGGCTTATACGTGCAATGCGGCATTCTACCATCTTTCCGTTTTGTGTCCGAACTAGAAGACCACCGCCTGCTTTTTCCACAGGTACACGGAGACCACAGAAGCCAGGAGTCTGTGAGATAGGTACCAACGAACCATCTATAACACACTCGCCCAGTCGCTCCGTGAGCCAGACAGCACGATCCCCCCTTGCTATGGTAGCGTATCGTTCTCGTTCATTACGTAGGCTTTGCTGAAGGTCAGATGCCCACTTTGCCAGCTGTACCCGGGCTAACCTCTCTTCGTGACGAGTATAGTCGGATATTCGAGCCATGGTATAACTAGAGGGGCCGCCTCGTAAAGTGTGAACATCGGGAAGGGCGCCATTTGGTAGATTATCCTGCTGCCAGTAGAACTGCTCTTGTTGCCGTAGGGCAAGCTTCTTGGCAGATAAATGTCGCATCCAGGCTATGTTTTCTCGGTCAAATAACATCTGGACTAGGAGCATTAATTCGGACGCCATCAAAGGCTGGGCGTAGTCCGGGCTCATCAAGGTGCTGGCGTCCATAACGTCATCATCGTCGGACTTAGCGGACGAAACTGCAAAAGGACACTGAGCACTGAGCCCGTCGACTTTGCCGAGGGATGCATCCCCGAAAAGGAAAAGTTTGATGTTGGCCTCTTGGGCTTGCTTATGAAATGTGGATTTGAGGGCCGAGACTCGACTGGATGACAAGAGATCTGATTTAGATACGACGGGTATGACGTTTGTCCAATCGCATAGCTTCCGGATAGATTCAATATCTGTAGAAAGGGTATCTGAAAAGACGTGAGCCCGGCAAATCAGAATAGAGCAAAAGGGGAGATTCATCACGTACCCTCGGAGATGAGGTATAAGACAGCGTCAACCTGGGCACCACCATTACCCGCGAGCATATTCTGGAAATCATGATTGGCCGAGTTTAGGGACGTCATCGCTCGGAGAAGCTGTTGACGAATATATTGTACAATGATGTCAGTTTGCCCTGCACATTCCGACGAGTTGGACTGAGGATCAACAAAACAGAGATTGCGCTCAAGGACTACATCACCCATGCTCCGACGTCGTCGCAAAACACGTGAATCTTCTAGGTCTGACCACCATACGGGATATGGTTTAGTGCTAGCGTAAATTTCCGTGACAGATGGTGGAATACTGTGTGTCTGAGAGGGTCGGGTTGAAGAGCCAGGTGAGCGGGACGATGTCGAGGGGGAAAGGGAGGGAAAGGGGTCGACGTGAACGATATCTTCGCACGCTTGAACAATAGATTTGATGAGAGAGGTTTTCCCAGTGCCTAGGTACAAGTTTAATTCAGCAAATACTCCAATGATCAATTCTTAACCTAATCCGTACTTACCAGAAGCACCTGCTATTAGCACCTTCAGACGGCCCAATGACTTCCCTCGATCTGTAAAAGGCCTTCGACTGGGCATCCTGATACTTGGCATAACCAACTGAGATGCGCTATCAAGGCATACATTGCACGGCGTGGGGAAATCATTGTCTTCTTCTCCTGACGCGACAACCTCACTGCTTGCATCATCGGTGATCGAGATGTCATCAAGATGCCTCAGGGACTGATTGGAGAATGACTTGGGACTGCTGGGAAGAGAAAAGGATGGATCATCTGGGTTGCTGAGGTTCGAGGGCGTCAATGGTCGGGGGGAAGTGCGGTCGGAAGATGGTAAGGAAATTTCGAATCTGCTAGCATTGAGTAAATCGCTTGGTTTGAGGGTTGACTTGCGGCGAGGCAGTGAGGTAGCACCGTTAAGACCATTATCTAGATGATCGTGGGGAGGCGGTTGTAGTTGTTGTTGTCCGATCGGAGTCGTGGAATCATGGTTTCCACCCGAAAGATAGGGCTCGCACTCGGAACCAGAGAGATTGACATCGTGAACGGCTTCTTCGAGGCTTTGTACACCATACATACTATCCCTCGAAGGAACCGACTCATCAGGAGAGAGCTCCTCGTCCGCATCGTGATCACGACTGCGGGCCAGGAAGAAGGTCGCGGGGGCAGTATTGCGGGGGTCGATCCACTGCTGTTCGATGGAGGCCTTGCGGGCCCTACGCAACGCGACATCCGGGACCGGCGGTCTCATGATAGGCAACGGGTAAGGAGAACTTATACAAGGTCCCCAGAATGTACATGGAGAAGAAAAGCAGAAACATGAAAAAGACGATAGTTTTGGCTTAGGTGATGCGCGGTGATATGATGTTGTTTGTTGAATTGCAATGTCCCATGTTATGTCATGTCACGTTGTTCAAGTCACGACCCCTCCAGCAACCCGAACCCCGCATTGCTAATACATGTACCTAGACATGGTCAGATCAATAGCTCTATATACACACACTATTACTACTACTCTTCCGGCCACAGTAGGTGTAGGATGAGAACTATCATGAAGCAATAGACATGATGGGGGAGAGCGGTTTGTCCATATTTATCAAGAGTCATTCACAAAAGAGTACAGAGTAAGTCGTGGACGGGAGTTCTTAGGGCAAAATCGAAGACAGCCGGTATAGTGGCAATGCTTCTAGGGCCTTTATTAGTCGAGATAATATTTATATTTTATCCTTCAGTGGAATATTACTTTGTCCTTCGAACATTCTACAGGCTCACAAAGCTATTAGGCTAGTGATAGTGGTTGGACTAAACCATTAGTTGCATAGTCACTTGAAGCAAACCACATTCAATCACCTTTTATGGTTTACCCTGCAATTCTAGAACTACGACGCTAGCGTGCATCCACACACGAAGCTAGCTCACAAGCGACAGAACATCGGTGTCGGGGGAGTCTCCTCCGTTTCATAAAACTCGTAAATTAGAGAAGAAAAGGAAAAATTGAAGAACAGCCATAATATCTATTGATTGATTGGATTTTGAATCTGTCGGGGTTTCTTTCATTTTCTTTGGACTTCTTTCATTCTCCGGTTCGGAGAAGTGGCTGCCATGGTATATACATTGACTAGTAATATTGGAGGATGCGACTAACTACTAGTACTAGTAGTATCATACAATGGGATGCTGCTGACTACGACAGTTTCATCATTCCACAGGGTTTAACCATAATAATCCCAGTAAAAAAAATTTTAAATGCAAATAAGAAGGATAAATAATAAACTGTAAGCGCAACTGCCGCCCCCCTTAAAAGTGCGAGTAGCAGAAGCGAAATCTTTCCTCTGAACACGAGTATAATAAATGCCACTTGGATTATACGGTCCGATAGGCAGTCATGAACCATGATACGTACGTCTTTCCAAATCATATAATAGGATTATGATATGGAAGTGTCTTTCATTTCGAACCTGAGATCCACCCCCAAATTCAATACGGAGCGTACTTCCTCTCTCTCCAGACTAAGTTTGCCACTAGGTAACTGAAAACCTTTCTGGTTGGTGCTTTCGCCTGAGGGCTCAAGAGTAGTTAGTCTCTTTTCCAACGGACCCATCGACATCCATGGTTGGCCCGGGAAACAGTTTTGATGAAGTCCTGTTTGTCCCCCCGAATTTGTACCTTTTGAGGATGGATACCACACATGGAAGGTCAAGACGTATACTCATTTTGCTACAAACGTGAATAGGAGATATATTAAGGGTGTACATATTATATGAATAAATTTCTTTCTCTTAAAAAGAATCCTTATCGATAACGACTACATAAGTACGTCCCAGGTGTAAAAACCGAACCTTTTAGTAGCTTCTTCCTTCCGACTACTTCTCTTCCCGTCCAATCATGTTTAATTACCTTCCCATATTTCGACCTTCTTTAATTGGTTTAGTTCCTCGGGAAGCGGTATTTAGTACAAAGTACCGTTCTGTACTCCGTACAATCGTACCTTTCTTCTTTCTCCTTATTTTCAAGCTCATATATACTTCTATCGCCTAGGATTTTCGCACACACATATAGAAAGAGAGAAAGATGTGAACAAGAAAGGATTACTTAATATTCATACATACCGATAGAGACAGCAGTGATTTTATAAGGGATTTTATACGATACTAAGTAGGTAATGAGTAAGTATTGCATATATATGTACAGAGTAGATATATACCTACTCTACTAATAGAAACTAGTACTGTACAGAGCTACTTCATACAGAAGTACCTTGTATTTTTTTTTTTTTTTTTTTTTTTTTTTTTTTTTTTTTTTTTTTTTCCCTCTCTCTCCCCCTCCACTTATCGAACTAAAACCAACCCGCCCCGGTTATCGACATTAATTAAGCAACCTTCCGTATCTCCGCCTGCTGGCACAGAACCACCGAGGACTGTCTGATCCTCACTCACTCGCTCACTCACTCACTAGGTACCGAACAACCTAATAAACCTGACTAACATATGTTGTCGCTTGCCCGATCGGTCTATTCAGCTCGTGTTCAATTCTACTCTCGCTTGCTCTTCATTGTCTTGTCTCCACCAGATCTATATCCTGCTCTCATTGATTTTATCTTCTGCCGTTAGTCAACGTTCGGGATTCTATTCATCTTGTCTTCCTACGGTCGCCATGTCTGCCAGCCTATCTTACTGAGCTGACGCTCCATCGCTCACTTCCTTTTATCTCCACTGGTCAATTTCCTTTGCTTCAATCTCCGAAGTTCCAACCTTGCTCTGTCAGACCCAGTTTGCCAAATACCCCCAGAATTACTCCCGAGTTACTGTCCTTAATCGAGAGTCTTAGTTTTTCGTTCTGCAACACTGCGTTCCAGACTTCCTTCAGAGAAGTGGGGTTTACTGATCTCTAACGCAAATACAAACAAGGGGGAGGGATATTAAAAAAAGAAAAGAAGAAAACCCTCCCGTTCCACCATGGAGCAAGACAACTCGCTTTCCTGGCCGGATATCACCGCCCCCGGCGACGATGAATTCTCCAACTTCCTCGAGTTTGGAATGCATTTCCCCGACATGGAGGGGCACGGGCCATCCGACCAGCACCCTCCTCGTTCCGTCGCTCATTCGGTATCGATGCCTACCTCAACCACTCCTTCGGGCCAGGAACAGCTTATGCGCATGGAAACCGATGCGGTAGCCCCTCAATCGTCGTCGTATGACCGCATGATGGGCGATTTTTCCATTGAGCTCTCCAACCAAGTTCACCAAAGCCAGTCGCACGGCTCTATCCCAGCGTCCTTCTCCGATGCCCCGTTGACTCCGGCCTTCTATGCTCAGAAACCCCCGCATTCCCAGATATTTAATCACCAGCAACTGCAACAGCCCCCGGAGCAGTCGCACCATCAGCATGTTCACCATTCGCAGCCAACATCCCAGCCTTACGTGCCTCACGGTCAGCCTGTGATTCCTCCGACCCCTAACAGTATTGAAATGCAGGGAAGTGCGGCCACATACCCACAACGCGTGGATGAGAATCATGAAATGTACGACCGGTACGCTCGCATAAATGAGGAACAAGTAAGCGAAACAGTCAACTTGCCACAAACTCTACATCAATATGCGCGTGGCTAATACACTACCCCTCCCTTACAGGCTCTCTACACCCCCTTGGTGTCTCCTGCGATGACCCCACTGGAGACCCAATTCCGGCTGCCAGAGTATACAATTCCTGGAGAGTACTTTACCCCTCTAACCTCCCCCGCCCTCGAGGCCCAAAATGCGAATTCAACCAGCTATCCATTTCATTCTGGCCATGTCTCGGATATGGGCTTTGTGAATTCCCCCATTGACAATTCCATTCCTGTTTCATCGTCCCCAAATTCGCCTGGCTTGATTCGGAAACACCGACGCCGACCATCAAACACCAAGACATTTTCTGCTAGGGCTAAGAAGCAACAATCCCCTTCGGTGCGGCCTCAGACACGGAAGAAGTCACTCCTACAAATTAACTCGGATGAGATATTGAACGGCCTCAGCCAACATCAAGGTGGCCCAAGGTCACAACCCTCCACTGGTAGCGGGCTGCGGTATGGCAGCAATGAGAGCTCCGGCCAAGATTCCGTTTCCCCTGAACCCCTGTCAGAACCTCTGATGCCGCCTCCTGCTCTACCCCCTGCTCGGAGATCTCCCGCGATTGCTCCTCAGATGGTGCAATCGCAAACAAACGAGCCTGCGACCCCAGCTATGTTGATGCGCATTCAGCGGCCGCAGCATAGTCCAGCCGCAACTGGGCAAGCGTCAGGCCCTGTGTCGTCCGAGCCACACGATGATATCATGGAAGAGGTTATTCTTCCAGAGGCAGCTACTCCTACTACCCATTTCTCCCAATCACAAGTGACCCGCATCGACACCTCCCTGCGAAATGTCCGTACGGATGCAGCGTCCCCAGCCACGTCAGCCGGTCTTACTCCAGCTCTAGAACCCAAATCGACTCCCTTGGCTGAGCGTAACCCAAGTTCAGTAGCTCCTAGTCCGCGCACTGTCGCTATGCCTTCTCCAAGCGGGCCAATAGGCAAGAAATCAGACACGCCCAAACTCGGGCCGTTGGGTAGAAAGCGACAGAGTCTTAGCTCATCTCAACCAAGTCCAAATCTACGCCCTAAAATAAGCCCTAGCATACAACCATTGGTCCGAGGAGAATGTAAGCGAAATTCAAGATCATTAATCAGCCGAGTTTTTTAAACTGACTTCATCTCGTTCAGCAGGCATATCAAGTGAGACCTCGGCCTTATATCTAGCCTCCAAATCGAACTACCAGCATATCTTGGATGGAACCCTCCTTCCTGGCGTATCTTATCCTGAAGCGTTGGCCGAAAATTTGAGCTCCAAGCGGACAAACCATAAGCTTGCGGAGCAAGGCCGACGTAACCGCATTAACAATGCGCTTAAGGAAATTGAAGCTCTGATTCCAGCTGGGTTTGTCAACATGAAGAATGTGAAAGATGCCACGCCTTGCAGTCTGAAAGGCAGTGAAAAGGAGAAAGAGAAGCCCAGCAATCAGCAGATTAGCAAGGCCAGCACCGTTGAGATGGCCATTGATTATATTAAAGCATTGAAGAAGGAACTCGAGGAAACAAAGGGCAAGCTAGAAGCTGCTGAGGCCCGACTAGGCGAGAAAGAAACTTCTCAAACCCACGACGTCGACTCAGTTGGCCCCGAGAATGAGCAACTGGAGAAGCCTGGCGAGGTTGTAGGTGTACCTACAAGTCCTGTAACCAATGGCCCTGCAGAATCTTACGATTGAGACATCGTGATGATTCGAATCGAATGCTCTTTTGCCTAGAGGCACCTGATTTATGTGACATGCTTTACGACAACAGAATTCAGGAAATTGTTAGACGGTGACCGAAAAGAGTTGGATTGGATTTTCAGTGTATAAAATGGGATGGGTTTTTGATCTAGACTTGGCATCTGGGAGGCCTTTTCTTCTTTGCGCTTTTGCTTTGTTCTTCAATGGTGATCTGGAGTGGCCGTGGTTTTTTTTCCCATTCTTCATTCTTTTTTCTAGCTTCAAGCCTTCGCGCCGTCACCTCTTGTCTTACTACCTATGTTAATACCAACACCGCTTCGCTGGTTACGATTGACTTGAAATCAGCTTAGGTATATTGTTACTTGTTCCTATTCTACTTGGATGAGGTTCTTGTAATCAGAACTAGTAGGCTATTTCTCGCATCCTCTACTTCTGAACTTTTGGAGACCAGTACTATTTTATGATATATCTCACTTGGTGTCGTACAACTCCATGTATACGATAATCGACTTGGGGTTTGATTTATAATGAAACAGCTATGTCCTAGTGATAACGGATCTTAAAATAAGTGAACATCAACCGCGAGAGGCTAGCCCTTATGTAGCTAATCTGTACAACAATAACCGTTTAGCCATATAAATGCACATGCAAATGCGAAACTTTTAGATTTCATTGCTCATTACGGTTTTCAGTGCCTCAGTAGTCCCTCATCACGGCCACCATGTCGTCTAAACGGGCCACTTCTCCCAGCAAGAGTGCTTCTTTCGCCCTCCATTGTTCGAGTAAGGCTAATTCTGCTTCAGACAAGTATCGTTCCTCATTGCCCTTGACATCGCTTCGCTCTGTCTTCTCAAGAAATTCTTTCAATCGATTCCGTTCGAATCGCAGGCGTTGCAAACATCGAGACATTGCCTTGTACGTATCCTCCAGGACACTATTACTGACACGATCGGGGTCATAGAACCAGAGAAAAATGGTTTTTGAAGGCTGTCGCAGTGCGTCTCGCGGCACTTCCTGTAAATCGACGAACCCACCCGTCTGCATGCTGGCGAGAACCTGGCGTAGGTCTTTGAATGGAAGAAGGCTAATTTCCTGTAGACGTTTCTCATCTAGTTTGCCCTTGTCATGGAGTACGCGGACAACCCGTAATGCAACATCGCCGTATCTCGCTTCGATGATACGTTCCAGTTCGAGATGGCGAAGCTTGCGTGCCAGGTGGCGGAACTCGACAGTCCAGGTGATTAGGCCCGAAACCATGCGTTTTGATGTGAGGCTATAAGGTGGTTGAGCTAGAAGGCAGAGATGCTGGTCGACTTCGTAAGTACGATTTCCATCTGATTGTGTCCCGTTAGTCTCATCATGGGCTACCCCGTTTACGCTTTCTTCCAAGAGCCGCTTGCCGCGCCTGTTTATAGGTTGAGAGACCTCCATGGGACCAACCGATCCTGCCAGGTCCAGCAACAGGTCGACATCCTCTACCACTGCTCTTAGAGGAACTGGCACAGAATATTGTTCACCCTCCTCTCCCTCGCGAGGGATTTCAGTAGTATCTCGGCATTTTGCTGTCTGGTATTCGATACGTCGTAGAAGACATTCGTAAACTTCGGCTGTCACAGGAGACGAGTCCCGCTCTGCAAGTTCCAAAAAACGGCGATTCCGGAGAGCGACATCCAATTTTTCATAATTTATGCGTACAGTGATACCAGACTAAACACCATTCCATCAGTTCTCCTATGGAAAGAACAACCGCCCCAAAGGGGCCCTGAAAGCTTAAGGGAAGGGAAAGCCTACCTCCATGGGTATTGTGTCTTCACCAAACTCATCGTCTGACCAATCGTTTTCTTCTTCACCGTCCTCATCCTCGTCGACAGCAGCATAGTCAACTCGCGCCTTTTTATTAGGTGCCCCGGTAGCTCCAGTGGTATGTCTTCGTTTAGCTCCTCGGGGTACTCCATTAAACATCAACCCGCGAGTGAGATCTCCGTCCAGCCGTTCTTTGAGCAATTCTAGCGTCCCCTCTGTAACAGCCTCCTCTAGTTTCTTTCCCTTGAGGGCTTTAATGTCTGGTCTTGACTTGATTGTGCGCTCCGCATCCAAAGCGTTGTCGGCATAGCTTTGAAATTGAGCATCCCTGACACGTAATAAGTAACCATGTCCTGCCAAGGCCTTTAAAGTCGGATGAAGAAGTGTTGGATGTTCAGTAGGAGTATAACCGCTATTGAGCCCATTCGGTCGGTCTTCAGCTTCCCCATGTTCGTCAGTTTCCTGGTGTGTTTCCTCTCCTTGATGCTCTTCGGCTTCCTGAATTACCTCATGCTCCTCGCCAGCTCTATCTAGATCGGAATTCGAAGGTCTTAGAGCCGGAAGGGTTTCAAGATAGCCGACTTGCGCATGGCCAAGAAACATAATCGTCGACATAACAGTGGCAGCATATTTTCCCAATCGATGTTCTATAAGCTCCAAAATCTTCCCGGATCGGATGAGATAGTATGCGGATTGCATGTTGGGTTCGTAGTACGTAATACCGTCATCGTAGGACGTGTAGTGGTAGACAAGGTGTTGTTGAATCATAGCAGCGAGGCCATGACGAAGCTGGGCGTTGGAGAGACGGGAGTAGAATTTCAGCCGGGGAAAGGAAAGTCGATCATAGCGGTTTAGTGTCGAGAAAATGCGCTGTGTCCGCGAGGTACATAAGAGTCAGCCACATCAGGCTTCTCGCTCCTCACCAAGGTTCCAGGCAAGAGTGGAAAAGTAGTTGATAGGTGTCCAAATGCAAACCTACCGCAAACAGTTCCCCAAAGTTATCTTCGACAAGGAGCGCACAGAGCTCTCCAGCATACTGCCATCCATCAGGTTAATGCGTGAGACTTATGTAGATGGAGCAGTCGCATACTTGGGAAGTCATATTAGCTCGAGACTTCTAGAGAATTTACCAGCTTCAATTCTCTAGAAGGAAATAGCGGTCACCGCCAGATAGTCATAGGGAATTGGTATCGGCCAGCTAATAAATAGAAGAAGCGTAAACTGGCTGCAGAGCAAACGACGCAAGCTACCTTTTCCCCCTCTCTGTCCTACTTTTTTTTCTCTTATCGCAATGCTTCGCCGGGGCTCACGTGCAGCCTACTATCATGTGACATCAGCTGACACGGAGGGCGAGGAAAAGCCGGTTCCGCCCGGACTCGCCATTCTGACCAATCAGAGAGAGAGTAATCAAGGCTCCGGCATCTTGAAGCTTTTCAGACATCGTTTCCAACCCGCCCAACGACAGTCAGAAGCACTCTTCTGCTCTCCCTCTCACCCCACCCTCTCCAATTGCTGTCGAGCTTCTCGGCCTCCTATCTTCCACCTCACATATTTTATATTCCGCACATGCGATAATGCTGTCGCGGTCTACTTTCAGCCGAAATGCGCCCCGTGCGCTCCAGAAGCAGTGCTCTGCTGCCGGCATCAACAGCCGTCGAAGCATGGCCTCTGCTGCGACCCCAGGCCTTCAGTACGATGTCACCGAGGCTGCTGGCGTGAAGCTTGCCAATAGAGAAGTAGCAGGCCCTACAGCAACCCTGGCGTTGGTTGCAAAGGCCGGCCCTCGTCACCAGCCTTTCCCAGGTTTCTCCGATGCTCTCGAACAATTCGCCTTCAAGGTTAGTTCCGGCACTCAATGTCCACTCTTACTGGCTACGCGTTACTGTGCGAGATGGGAATTGACGAGATTTTCATCAATTGATAGTCTACACTCAAACGGTCGGCGTTGCGGATTAACCGGGAGGTTGAACTGCTCGGCGGTGAAGTTTCTTCTACACACTCGCGTGAAAATGTTGTCCTCAAGGCCAAGTTTCTCTCGAACGATCTTCCTTACTTTGCCGAATTGCTTGCAGAGGTTGCTTCTCAGTCAAAGTTTGCAGGTATGTCGCCAGAGTGGTCATATCAGCTCCGATGGAGGGTCTAATTAGATTCATCAGCCCACGAATTGAACGAGGTCGTCATCAAGCACCTCAAGCTCAGACAACAAGCCCTTGCCGCCAACCCTGAGCAGCAGGCTGTCGATGCTGCTCACGCTCTGGCCTTCCACCGCGGCCTGGGTGAGAGCATTACCCCTTCTACCACTACTCCTTTCGAGAAATACCTTTCGGCTGAAGCCCTCGCCGAGTTCGCCCAGCAGGCTTATGCCAAGTCCAACATTGCCCTTGTTGGCAGTGGCTCGAACTCTGCCGATCTTTCCAAGTGGGTTGGCCAGTTCTTCAAGGAACTCCCCAGTTCTGGCAGCTCCAGTCAGTATCAGCTCCAGCCCGGCGCAGCTTCCAAGTACCATGGCGGTGAGCAGCGCATCTCTTCCAAAGCCGGTAACGCCGTTGTCATTGCATTCCCTGGCTCCGCTGCTTTCGGCACCTCTGGCTACAAGCCTGAGGCTTCTGTTCTTGCTGCCCTCCTGGGTGGTGAGTCCACTATCAAGTGGACTCCTGGCTTCTCCCTCCTGGCTCAGAGTACTCAGGGCTTCTCCCAAGTCCGTGCCTCTACCAAGAGCCACACCTACTCTGATGCTGGCCTTTTCACCATTTCACTTTCTGGTAAGGCCGATCATGTTGCTTCAGCTAGCAAGAATGCTGTGGATGCCCTCAAGAAGGTTGCCGCCGGCGAAGTTGCTAGCGAAGACATCAAAAAGGCAATCGCTTTGGCGAAGTTCCGTGCTCTTGAATCGGCTCAGAACCTTGAAACCGGTCTTGAGGCTACTGGTTCTGCTCTTCTCAGCGGCGGCAAGCCTTACCAGATCGGCGAAATCGCTCAAAGCATTGACGCCGTTACGGAGGCCCAGGTTACGGATGTAAGTATATCATATTCACTTTGCGTTGGTATCGTTGAAAACAGGAAGATGACTAATTGTCTTTGACAGGCCGCAAAGAACTTCCTCTCTGGCAAGGCCTCCGTCGCCTCTGTTGGAGACCTCTTCCAGCTTCCTTACGGCGAGGACCTTGGTCTGACCGTTTAAAGTGTATACAATACATATTAGACTGTCTTTGCAAAAAAAAAGGCATCACCCCCTTCCCATGTGTCTAGATCAGTCTCCGCAGATGTTTCTTTTGTGACGTGGTTGTAGTTGTGTGACTGTAATACAATTGTACCTTATCCAATACTCTTCACATAACAGTGTAGTATGGGTTTATGTGCTATATTTCTCTAGAGTTATCCTCCCAGGAGAGATTGATTGAGGAAATTTCTAGGTCCTTGGGCCGCCTTTGGCAGTGTTTGACGCTATGGTAATAATATGGAAGGCTATAGAAATCAATACAAACGTAAACAATACAGTCATTTTTTATCATGTCAAACTTTAGGGCGTATATACATTATAATGTGGATAATTTTTATCAATGTATAGAGTATTTACCCAACTCATTGCACAATTGTAGTAGCACATCCATATAATGAATGGTGCTTTTTCCCTACTAGTACTCTTCTGTTGGTGACCAGTGAACTTGAATGGGACACCTCCACTTGCGGAGCATCCATAATAGGGAATCACACCATCATGGTCACTGATGTTAGCTTGTACTGTCTCTGGCCATGAAGACTCAGCGGGGCTGTATTTTATTATATGGATTGTGTTCTCAATTTCTGTAGTTCTCTTCCACTTTTATTTATAGGTTTCTATTGCCTATGAAAGTGTCATGCTGTAAGTCAACCAATAAGATCCATTAATACATAGGAAATGGCGAAACATGTTCCAACATTACATAGAACCTGCTCCTTTTTCAGAGGAGACAGTAAGTAGTATTTAGATGCTCATAGCATCCTACATTATCACTACTGAATATTTACGCGTGAAACGTCGTGATTTACCTGGATAGGCTAAGTGGACTACTGCATATCTGGTCTTTTGGCTTCAACTTGGAAGCACAAAAAAACAGCATATATATATGAGTTTAAAATGGATTAATGATCCTTGGAAAGTAAAACTAGCACCATCTGTGCTGACTACTATCTCATAGGTACTATTATAGGCGGAAATATGACTCAGTAGCAAGGGTTCAAAGTACTCAATACTTGATGCACGTGATCTATGGCAACTCCATCCGATGGAAGTACGAGACTCCATTACCCAATCACTCCTGGGCCGTGCATAGTAGAAGGGTATCTCAAACCTTCTCTAGTGCTTAGCGGTAACTTGATCGCCCGTCAGTTTTTCGACTGCTTCCTTGGCCCTATTCGGTACGACGGAGACCCACAGGTTAGCCAAACTCCGCTCCTCGGCTATCACATGAAGATCGGGGAACTGGTGATCAGACAACCTGTGTTTTCGGGGGATGGTAACCTTGGCCCGAAAACTACAACTAGTCCTGCACACCTTGGGGAATAGTCAACTCACATGTCACCAAGAGCCACCATGCAGACGGTCTGCCAGATTCCTAGTCCTATACGGGGAGTAACTCCACGGTAAAGACCCTTAAGACCATTGGTCTCGTAGATATACTTGAAGGTTTTGCCAACGGTCAAGTTCTTAGGCCGGTTGGGGTCGTCCTTCTTACTCTGCATCTCGACACGAATGACTTCAATAGGCTGGTTCCAAGCAGAGAGGCCACCACCAAGACCAGAGGCTATGACCTTCTCCATTGCACCAAGCTTTTGTCCTTCTTCCTTGTTGGTCACCTTGCGGATTGCTGATTCTGCGAGACGAGAAAGGCCGAAACGGGAACCCCAGTTTGTAGTTTGACGGATAGCAACCGCATTTACACCGCGGTTAATACCACGGATGCCCTCCTTGCGGTAGATATCCATGAAAGTCGCGAAGGTGCTTGGAGGCTTTACACCCTGGGCAGCCATCTTGTGCTTGGTGATCTCGACCGTCTTCATACAGGTACAGAAACCCATAGTGGCATATGCCTGGGCAATACCACCCGCCATACCTCCTGAGATACCAGCGAGGAAGTCTGGCGCACCGAGCACCTTGGCGCCAAATTCCGCCTCGGACGCGACGAAAAGGAGAACGGCGCCTTTGGTGGAGGCCTCAATCCAGGCCCACGGAATGAGACCTTGATAATCTGCAGAGACATCCCATGTCAGAAACTGCAGCCCCCACACTAGTCGGATAACAGGAAAGAAAGCTACTTACAACCGAGGATCCCGCCACGACCCCATATCCGACCCATAGCGCTGGCGAAACTGTCGCCTCGATTGGCGGCCATGGTCGTCTTGATCACTTCCAGCGGCTAAATGAAACATTAGAAAAATATCACCAAATTTCATTGGGTATGCCGAAATATTATACCTGTCCCAAAGTGGTGACCCTAAGTAATCATGTCAGTACCGAAGATCTCTCCCTTTTCACTTCATGGTGGACGGAGGGTATAAGCCGCATTACTTACTCGAACATATTCAATCCTGCACCGACTATACAAAAAACTATCAGAACCAAATCGTTATCTATAATGTTGGGTGGCACCTACGCAACAGATTGCTGAACTTGACGGGCTTCTTCTCGAGCTTGTGGCCGGCAGTGGCCATCTCAGCTGTGGTAGTAGACATCTCTGACCTTGGGGAGCGCTGAAAGGGGCCCTGACCAAGGGATGTTGGGGGCTTCGTCGCCTAAGGGATCAGGTGAAGTCGACTGTTGTTTGCAATGGGAACGTCAGGAGCAACGATTGCTTTCAATCGAACTTCAAGCGCTAGGAATGGTCGTGGGTTGGCAAACGGGGGACGATTTAAGTGGCCGATAAAGTAGAGGGGAAAGGAGAAGCAGTGATGGGCAAACAGCACAGGAAAGAGTGGAAATATAAAGTCCAGGAGGATGGATTACCCGGCGTACGTACTCCAAGTTAACTAGTTGCTAGACCCGACTAGGCACTCGACGGCCTAAGGCCAGTTGCCGTCCCCTTAAACTGCAAAAACAAAACCGACGTCGGGGACATTGGGGAGACGCTAAACCTAATTAGAGCATTTCTAGGCTGAGTCCTGGCACTAGGCCCAGTGTGGTCCGGCGGTGTAATTGGCTTCAGTTGAGCCAACGGAGCAAATCGGGTGCCCCCCAACATTACCTATTCTTGGCTCAGCTGTCCTGCAGTGGGACGCTGCAATTTACAGAAATGGTTGAGCCGTCCCGATCCTAGTCTCAAATTCCTCTCAACCTCCTGGCTCATGCCCCAGATACCTCAAAGATGTACAGAGTAAACAAACAGCCACTGGCAACTCGCTACTCACATTTACTACGGGTTATACTAATTGTATGTGTACCGGCCTTGAAAATAAAATATTAGTATGCTGAACCTTACCTAAATGTATGTATGGTGTACTCCGTACTTCTATATTATTTGTTCTTCTTCCCAGGTCCGGTGGAAGGTACCGCATTCTCATAACACTATTTTCTTTATCTTGTTTGTATGTTTCTTTTACCTATTCGAGGGACAGCTTTATCCAGTATGCGAGCGACTGTGATACTACTAGGTAGTATTAATTCCAGGTTACAGACTTACAGTACGGTATGTAGTACCTAGATAGGTATTCATGTGATAGACATGAGCTGTGAGATCATTACACAGCAAGCGCATGTCAGATAAACCTCGGAAATCACAGGTGATTCAAAGGGAACCGCACTAATGCATCGGTGCTGTACTTGTGTATTGGCGGCTGCTTCATTATTATTATTGCTACTTAATATTATTTTTATCAGTTTCACATCCCGTCCTTCTCTTTCTGATCCCTTGCATCGGACTGAGTCGTGGCTCTTCCCATCTATAGAAAGAAAGGGATTTGGAGAGCAGAGTTGTCTGTTTCCAATTTGTAGTGGTGATTGTTTTCATCACGCATGAGCTGGAATAGGGCAGAAGCCATCTAGTCAAAAGATCGGCACGATATTGGAGCGCTGTTACAAGGCCCGCTCGGACCAGGTCCTATCATACATTAATCAAACTAACCACAGCACTCGTCACATCCTAGTCTAATAAAATAGTAAGGGAAAAATACAAAATGGTGTGCTTAATCATAAAAAACCCCCTCCGATTTCTCGCGTCATTCTACAAAATTACAGCTTGGCACCGACAAGCTTGGCATAAGCCTCAGTGCTGAAGGACTTGGGGCGCTCAATGGGGGCACCAAGGGCGCGATCAATGATCAGCTGAGGCAGGACACCAAGAGCACGAGAGACACCGAACAGGACGGTGTAATAGTTGGCCTCAGTCAGGCCGTAGTACTGAAGAAGGACACCAGAGTGCTGGAAATAGGTCAGAATTCGTTGGCTTGTAATCGGATGATCTGGAAATGCACGCTAGACTTACAGCATCGACATTGGGGAAGGGGTTCTTGGTCTTGCCGTGCTCAGTCAGCACGCCAGGAGCAATCTTGTAAACCTGGCTGACGAGCTTGAACATCTGATCATCAGGAAGCTTGCGAAGGGCAAACTCGCGCTGAGAAACGTAACGAGGATCGGTCTTACGGAGGACGGCGTGGCCGTATCCGGGAACAACCTGACCAGCGTTGAGAGTGGACCACAAGTAGTCTTTAATGGCCTGGTCACTGAGGTCGTTGCCAATGGCTGCCTTCATCTTTGTGAGCCAGTTAAGCACTTCCTGGTTCGCCCTGTTCAAGTAAACATGTTAGCTATAGTGACTCTCGCATCCTTTCGTCTTTCTATTTATTTCCGATTCGTCCTTAAAACGAGGGATAAACATACAATCCATGAAGAGGGCCGGCCAATCCGTTCAGACCAGCGGACAAAGAAAGCATAGGGGAGCTCAGAGCACTACCAACAAGGTGAGTGGTGTGAGCGCTGACGTTTCCACCCTCGTGGTCAGAGTGGATGGTCAGGTATAAACGCATGAGTTCAACGAAGTCATTGTTGTTACCATAGCCGAGCTGGTTGGCCAAGTTGTAGGAGTAGTCCTTGTCCTTCTGGATAGGGGCGACCTTGCCGTCCTTAAAGACGTTGCGGTAGATCTTCGCGGCGATAGTAGGGAGTTTGGCAATGAGGTCCATGGAATCCTCGAAGGTGTAGTTCCAGTAGTCCTTCTTGTTGATACCCTTAGCGTAGGCCTTGGCGAAAGCGGACTCGTGTTCAAGGGCAGTGACAGCCAGAGAGAACTGCGCCATGGGGTGAAGAGTGCTGGGGCAACGGTCAATGAGCTCCTCAATGAATTTGGGGAGGTCAGAGCGAGCAGCCCACTCAGCAGACAGGTCGCGAACCTGCTGCTCAGAGGGAATTTCGCCGGTCAACAGCAGCCAGAAGAGACCTACGGCATATTAGCAAGGTGCACAATCATCTTCTAGGGGATCGGTATACCTTCGGGAAGAGGCTCCTCGCCACCGGGAGCCTTGGGCAACAGCTTCTGGCATTCGGGGATCTATGTAACCATGAGTATATGATGTTCCCCAACAAGAGAGAACCGGATGATACATACGGTGTATCCACGGAAACGGATACCTTCCTCGGAATCCAAAACAGAACCCTGAACTAAAATTAGCAAATCCTCATCGATAGCTGTTGACTCCGTTGCGCATGACATACTTCCCACACGAGGCATTTCACACCACGAGCACCGCCGTAGGCCTGGTCGAGGGTGAGCTCGCCGATGACCTTGTTACCATATTCCCTACAAGCGTTGATTGGCGTGGTTAGCAAATGGACTGGTGCTCAAGGTATTACTGTAGTGCTGTGCATACTTCCTGAGCTTCTTGACCTTCTCAATCTCGCCAGGGAGCTTGTCGGCGAATGTCTCCTTCAGGGACTGCATAGTTCAAAGTCATTTCAGTTAGCCAAGTCAAGAATCGGTAGCAATATAAACAATATGACAAACCTTGGCCTTGCCAGTAGAGTAACAGCGCAAACCATTGAAGGCAACGGACTGCACAACCGGCTTGCCGGCGAGAGAGGTGGAACGAAGAACAGAAGTTCCGAGTCTCAAGGAAGAAGCCATGTCGAATCAAACAACCTTGGTTGGGCGGTTGAGTATAATTGATGAATGGAGAGGCTCTGGGTATATTAAGATAGTGATAGAGAGAAAGAAGAAGAAAAGATGCTGAGGTTTCGGGAGAAGCTCTTTTTTTTTTCCCATCTGACCGTAACAGTACAGCCGGTACATGGGCGGTACAGTAAAGGTCGGCAACGAGGCAAGGCAATGGCGGGATTCCGTACTGTACCGTAATGCTATGCCCAGGAAGGTGGCCCGGTCTACCGAATCCCTTCCATCGGCGATCTGTGATCCCTCGCCCGCCAGATTCCGTTGCGCGGGACGGAGTACCGGAGTAATTGATTACCTAGGCAGAGCAAGCTCTCGCTCTTGTTTGTTTCCCCCCCTAATTCCTTTCATTATTGGTTTTACCAAACTCTTCGTTATGATAGATTTTACCGACATGGTCACCCTTGTATTCCTTTGCCCCAAGGTCTGCAGTACATCCTTGAAATCACATAATTCCATTTGATATTGTCTATATAGACTGTGCGGTCGCTCGCCAGCAAAACTGACGATCTCGGCACGCATTCCATCCGTAAACGGAGTAATTCACTTTCAATCGAAGTTCCCATGGCTTAGTGACGTCGGCCGCTACCCGAGTTTGGGTCGGACCCATCACTAAGGTAGTAGCTGCAGCACTCCGTACCGAGAATCAGATAACCAATTGAGTACTTGTCAGGGTATGAACAAGGTGCCGATAAATTATGTTAAATTGCCTTGCTAGAGATACAGAGTAAGCGGCAGATATTGTTTTGCTACCAACAGTACTCCATGCTCTGTAGTATGCTTCAATTGTTCCGTACTTTACCACTGCAGATTCTTCGGCCCCCTGTGGGTGGGCACCCAGAAGGAAAACTCCTTAACTCAATTAGTAGTTACTCCGTACGGAGTACCACATTCGATTCACCGGCCTGAGGTCATCATTGAAGCTTAGTAAGTAGGCTTTTGGGGCCCGATCAACACGTGACATATGTTTCAAGCCTTAGGCCCCCAACCGAAATTTCAAGGTGAAATTGTGGGTTTACCAATTCAGGGCTAGCGCAACTTATGATTTTTCTCCTCACCTGACTAACTGCCTTGTCTACGGAAAATCACTCCTTCCTTAATACTTCTTTCACTTCACAGCATCACCTTCACGTCAACCACTATCTACTCCTTTATTGCATTTTTTGTTCTACATTGTAATCTATCACATCTGCCTTTCTTTTGATTTGCCTGACAACTTTCACCTTAGGACGTACCTTGTACACATACTCGCTCGCGAGTCGCAAAACTCCTGGACACCATCGCTTGGCTGTGTTCCAGCTGTAGGCGGAAGCCCCCCCTGGTCGCCAGAAGTCCGCTCGTGGAATTCTGTAGTGCTACGACCAGAAGTCCGCTTAGGAACTTGTCCTCTACGTCTTGAAATCCAAAAGCACAGCAGCTATCACTAAGAATCACTATCTTCTTGACTGAACTGGATCTCCCAGTAGAAACGACTCGTTGGCCCCTTGATACACCCAGACGCCTATACTATATTATTTGAAGCAATAGGTTTTGTCAAAGAGCTTCCTGGGAATATCTACCAACCATATCTCCGTACTGGAATCCGGTCCCTCTAATACATACTATCAACAATGTCGTCTGCTGTAGCAGAACTGGACAATTATCTCCAGTCTATGCTTGCCCTTAAGCCTCCTGGTGTCTCAGGATCTAAGATCAACAGTATAACGTCGCTTTGCACCGCAAACGTTCAGGTATTGTATCCCTTCGTGCTTGGATTGACAAGGGCTATCATAAGAGTGAATGGCAAGCTGACAGAAATTCTTTCTTTTGCAGAATGAATCCGTTCTTATCCAGAAGATCTATACACACTTCAAGAAGGCTCCGGGAACACACAAGTTGGGCGTACTCTATGTCGTAGACTCTGTAACTCGACAGTGGGTAGAAGCAGCGCGCAAGGCAGGTCAACCATCTGGTAGTGCCGCTCCTGATGGAACCTTCGCCGCTGGTGTTAACAGAGTGACCGAATTACTACCTGTCTTGATGACTGATATCATAAACAACGCTCCTGAGGATCAAAAGGTACGCTCTAGATGCAAGATGCATACAGCCATCAAACTACCACACAACCTGCGGGCATGCGTACGGCCGATAAAAAGCGGAGATTTACGTTCAAATCCCGCTGTGGCCTGTATAAGATTTGATCTACGTATCTCCCGCTATATATCCCCCCCTTTCTGCATAGAGCCCGCCATTCCTTTTCTAGGTGTTTACTCTGTCAATTTGTGGCGAATAGTTCAACTTACGTATCCGATGGTCTCTTCATATAGGAAAAAATCAGGAAACTGGTTGATATTTGGGAGCGTGGATATACTTTCCCCGCCCCCATGCTTGCCTCCTTCAAAGAAAAACTAAACGCACCCGCAGCACACAGTAAGCTTGTTTCCCTTCCCTTCCATTTTATATGATATGGACGCCGTTACGCCGTACCCCGACTTGGCTGTATAACCGAAGGAGCCATTGCCGGCTCTTCTAAACGCCAAGATAAGTGCACACAGAATTCTGATCTTGCTTCTATAGATGTTGAGTCCACTACACCCGAGGGTTCCCCAGCCCCAAATTATATTCCTCTTGGGGGTCCTCAGCAGTCGCAGCTACTGCCACCATCTAATGGCGCAACATCGACCACTCCTCAGTCGGTGCCAGATACCTCTAGTATATTGAAAGCCCTCGCTGATATGGCCAAACAAAATACAGCGGCTCCCCCAGCGTCAGCAGCGCCGGCAGTAGCACCGCAGTCTAATCCCCTTGGTACTTTAACCCAGCAGAGTGCAGCTCCGCAGCCAGTGTCGTCCTCCGTAGACCAGGCATCACAATCCCAGAATGGGCAGGCTAGCGTAAACCCATTTACTGCTGGGGCTATGGCGACACCTTTCGCGGCCTTGAGTAATGTCGCTCAAAACACGGCATTGGTACAACCGCAAAGCCAGAGTCAGACTCCAAACCCATTGACTGCGACACAGAATCCACTGGCTGCGCTACTACCACAGGCTACTACAGCCCCAGCCCACCCCTCTCCCGCTGTTGCGACCGATGCGCTGCAACAGCAACTCCAGCTCTTGCAGCTCCTGGCCGCGCAGGGAATTCCACAAGACCAGTGGGCCACCGCTCTGCAGATCCTTAGCCTGTCTAATGCCACTAACATGGGTAACATGAACCCTACCCAGGCTGCTGGCTTTAACTTACCAGGTCAAAACGTCAATGCCTGGGGCCGTCCCGATTCCCAATCACGTGAGTTCGACCGGGACCGTGAACGGGACCGTGACTATATGCGCTCACCTCCAGGCCAGTATCGTCGCCGTTCCCGGTCGCCAGGCTGGGA
Source organism: Aspergillus pseudonomiae (assembly GCF_009193645.1). Classification (NCBI taxonomy): domain Eukaryota; kingdom Fungi; phylum Ascomycota; class Eurotiomycetes; order Eurotiales; family Aspergillaceae; genus Aspergillus; species Aspergillus pseudonomiae. The sequence goes on along the minus strand of NW_022476060.1, from coordinate 56,538 downwards.
TAGACGTCGTGATGCGTCTCCCCCTCGTCGCCGTGATAGTCCTGTCTACGGCGAGTACCATGGTGACTCTCCCGGTCGCAGAGGTGGTGATCCCCGCGGCCGGCGTGGGAATGATTATCGTCAGCGCAGCCCTCCTGGGCGTAGACGTCGTACTCCGTCTCCTCCCCGTAAGGACCCTACTCTGCCGCCTCCCGGGCCCAAATTTATCGAGTGGGATTACTCCATCGGCCAAGGCAATATTAAAGGTCCGTACCGGCTCCATCGCAAACGCTTTGTTTCCGTCCTCTCAGCTAACTTTCTATACAGTTTTGAGTCGAACCCTTTTCGTTGGCGGTGTGACGTGAGTCGATGTCTGTGATTCTCTGCATCTCGGATTCTAACAGCTTAATAGGTCATCCGAGGCGCACTTGCGCTCTCTATTCGGCAAATTTGGCATCGTCCAGACTTGTATTGTCAACATAGATAAACGTCATGCTTTCATCAAGATGATCAGCCGCCAGGATGCTGTGCATGCCCGTGAAGGTATGGAATCCTATAAGGCTGGGGACATGCAACTTAGAGTAAGTACGCCTTGCCGTAATCAATGATCGTGTCTAATCAGTCTCCAGACTCGATGGGGTGTCGGATTCGGACCGCGTGACTGTAGCGACTACCAGACAGGGATTAGTATAATTCCGGTTGAACGACTCACGGAAGCAGATCGGAAATGGATGCTCACTGCTGAATATGGTGGGACCGGAGGCAGACCCATCGAGAGTGGCATGGTCGTTGAAGAGCCAGATATCGAGATCGGTGCTGGAGTCTCATCCAAAGGTTTGTTTATCTCACAGTCGAACTTAGGAATACCACGAATTGACTTATTCCTGTAGCTATCAGCAGGCGGATTGCAACTGACACCGGGGGCAAACGGGGCCCTATCTCATCCCGCACTCAGCAGGACCGCTTCCCCCGACCAGACCGGGACGGACCGTCGGCTAGAATGGGCCCTGGTGGTCATGGTGGCCAACCCGATCGAGATATCGCCAACGCAAACAATGTCGGCGTTCCTCCTGCTGTGCCCGGCTTTGGCTTTTCCTTTCCAGGTATGCCCATGTTCCCTCCAGGGTTCATGATGGGAGGAGCACAAGCAGGAACATCTAGCGGGTCATCACAGCCCCCACCCCCGGGCCAAGGGGGCAATTAAGTTCTTGATCAAGTTCGACCTGATAAGGCAAATATTGCTACAGTGAAGACAACGTCTTTACTTCTTTCATTCGGCCTTTGTTTTGATACGAGCTTTATTTCTTATATTTCGTTGTAAATCATATACGGAACATGGCGTTGGAACTCTCTTCCTCGAACCCTGCAGAGGCATATTTACATCAGTGGAAGTGATATTTACCCCGTTTGAGTGGGCAATCGGACATTGTGGACACTGTCTTGTCTTCCTGCGTGTGCTGGTACTTCTCAGGCGATGCCATTGGCTTGAATTCGAGTCTCTCATTGAGAAAATGGTGATGCGTCGCTTTCTTTTGTCCCTTATTTCTTTTCCCTTTTTCCTTGAACTTGGGCGGCTTTGTGTGGTTTATTCTCTCCCATATTCGAAAATCAGCAATGCAGTTGCATATCTGCTCGGTGCACTTTTTTCCCCTTCAAATAATGTGGTGTCTGGCGATATGTTGGGGCATTCAATTCCCGTTTGTATTTAACCCAAATAAATTTGTTGAAAATAGTTCTTAAGGGACTTGAAGTTTGCAGGCTCTTGATGCCGTACCAGTACTCAAAACATTACTATGTCTTGAACCATAGAAAGGGGTGAGCACTGAAGAAAAGTACTGTTTTGCACATTACTGAGGTTGTTGTTATTTCTAACCTATAGGTTTCATAAATACTACTTCGGCCATTACTATTCAGATCAGATGTACGTTGTTATATTATATACATTATATACGGAACGTGTATATACATACATACATACGTACATATTGTTTACATTGACACAACTTCAGATTTTGCAAGTTCATACATAGTGCCCGTAATACTTTGACTCCTTCCCTAGCAAGCCTTACGTATATACACTCCAGGTCAATTCGCAAGTGTTCTGATGTTGCTAGGTTACTTCAACGGCTCCCGATAACAGGTACAGACAGTCTATCGCCTGACCGTCCCCTCATTGCAACTCCCTATTGGGTGCGTGCAGCACTGGAAATCTTGAATGACTGTTCGAAGTCGGCGATGATATCGTCAATGTGCTCAGTCCCGACGGAAATACGGATAGCGTCTTCAGTAACACCAGATTCAAGCCGTTCTTGCTCGGTCAGTTGCTCATGCGTCGTAGACCAAGGATGGATTGCAAGCGTTTTGGAATCTCCGACACTGCCAAAATGATCAGCTAAAGCTATAGCGATTCATAATCACCGCCTGAGGGACGTACTTAGCTAGATTGCTAATCAACTTGAACCCGTCGACGACCTCGCTTCCAGCAGCAGCGCCTCCCTTGACACCGAAGGATAAGACACCTCCATAGCCACGCTTCAGATAGCGCTTAGCGGTACTATGGGTAGGATGATCCTCAAGTCCTGGATACGAAACCCAGCTCACGTTGTCGTTTGTACGCAGCCAGTTCGCCAGAGCCAATGCATTACTTGCATGCCGTTCACCACGCAAGCTAAGAGTCTCCAGACCAAGGATTAGCTGCTGTGCGGCAAATGGATTTAATGCCGACCCGAGATCCCGAAGGATCTCAACGCGGACACGAATTGCGAATGCTAAATTCCCGAAGGTCTCCCAGAACTTCAGGCCGTGGTAACCTTCAGACGGCTCCACAAACTGCGGAAATCGGGCGCCATGTTTACCCCAATCGAACTTTCCGCTATCTATCACGACACCACCGATAGTGGTACCGTGGCCACCAATCCATTTAGTTGCACTGTGCACGACGATATCGGCACCATGTTCGATAGGACGGCAGTAGTAGCCGCCGGCCCCGAAAGTGTTGTCAACCTAGTCCATGGTCAACGTTTGCGCCAACTAATCACAAAATGCACCTGTACATACTACCAAGGGTACACCTTTCTCATGGGCAACCTTGGCGATAGCCTCAAAGTCAGGCACATTATACCGAGGGTTTCCAATCGTCTCGACATAAACGGCCTTGGTGCGGTCATCGATTGCCGCACTGATATCCTCTGGTTTGTCTCCTTGGACAAATTTGGTGGTGATCCCTAACCGGGGGAAGAAAACTTTGAACTGGTTGTATGTGCCTCCGTACAAGTTACTGGTTGAGACGATATTGTCACCTGCATGCGCAAGTGCTGAGATTGCCATGAACTGAGCCGCTTGGCCAGAAGAGGCTGCTACCGCTGCAACACCACCTTCGAGAGCTGCAATACGCTTCTCGAAGACATCGACTGTCGGCTGTGAGGAGTCAGTATGGTTAGCTCTTTTACGGCTAGCGACCTTTCGTCACTTACATTCATGATACGACTATAGATATTGCCAAACTCTTTGAGGCCGAAAAGCCTGGCGCCATGTGCAGAATCATTAAATGTATAAGACTGCAGATGTTAGTATCACTTAACAGACCACTAGATACGACCGGAAGGAAAAGAAAGGAGTACTCAGTGGATAAACTAACCGTGGTCGCATAAATAGGCACAGCGCGAGCGTTGGTCGCAGGGTCAGGCTCCTGGCTTGACGTCCATTAGTACTCAGAATCCGTATGAGCTGGTTGGGGTCTGTGAGGAATGAAAATATACCCAGCATGAAGCTGAAGAGTTTCGAAATGAGGTTGTCGTGACTCAGCCATTACTGCCTTTGAATGAAACAGCTGCTGTCTCTTTGTAGGTGGAGTGTCTATCAAGGGTTAAGGTCGTGTAGAGTTGAAACACCAGCAGTTACTACTCAAGACTTCCAGGAGAGCTCTTAAGGTGGAAAAGATAACTACGTTGCTTTTAAATGTGCGGGGATAGAGTAGTAATAATACTTACTGCGCAATTCCGATGGCGTGATCGGTCAAGGGAGGGGGAGGGAAGAACAAGAAAAACGAAAGAAAGCAAAGAAGTATACTCTATCCCTCTATACACGATCATTACTCCTTTTGCTGACCTCAATCTGTACTGGAACTATGGTGATTTGACACCAGGTAAGGCTACATTTCTATCTATCTTTGACAACTTCCACAGGTGTATACATAGGTATATACATAATTATAGTAGAGAGCAATCCATACAGACGGTACGGGAGTACTAGTACCAGGTACGAGGCTCAGAACACTCGATCCCGAGAATATGTGGGGTTAGGGATTGGGGTTCGTGTTTGTGCGGAGGGAAAGAATAACATCAGTACTACCTGATTACCGAGGATTAGCATCATACAATTCCGCAGAAGGCGTCCAGATATATAAATCAAGTATAGGAATCTCGATATTTCCGTGACGCTGGATAAACCAATTACGTACTCCGTAGTAACTAGTTACTAACTAACTACTAGGTAGTAGGATACTAAGCTAAGTGAAGAGAATAATTCCCCACAACCTGGTTGAGTAAATCGGTACTCCAAGGTAAATTGCCATGGATTAGTACCAGTACTAAACACAACACGGTACTCTAGATAATTGAGGCCATTTGTACACAGTAGGGCTAGGTACTCGAAGTCACGTTTTCCAGCCCTATAAGTATATACTAACATGAATAAAACATACACACCACAGTATACCTGAATCACAGGAGAAACTGCTAACAAGTAGATCCTTGTCACATTCAATCAGAATTTGCCAACAAACCAATCTGCATGCCCTCTTAAATTAGCATCTCATGAGATCATTGTCACCCACTCCTCAGCCAATCCTTCGTGTTCACGAGTCCGCCGTGAGGCGCTTGTCGTCATAGGCAGCCATATCGATGATCACAAGCTTTCACCAAACGAAACCCCCAATAATTCAGTCATGGAGGAATGACCCGCTTGTAAATGTCGGTCAACTCTTTCTCCCTTGAATACCAGGGAACTTTCCACAATCTTCTGCTTTTCGTATAACAAGCGACCATATAAAAAAAGGCAGTTACTCGAAGCGTTAACCTGACGCAGATATTCACCTCAAGGTCGGCCGAAACAACATATTTACCAACTCGTCCCGCGCCGCCAAGCTGAAAACTAGGGCAGGGACTATCTTGAGAGAGCATCGAGGGCACAGTTTCCTTGCCGAAAAACGGCAAGAGATCTTCGACGACAAAGTTTACCACATGCTCTTAAGTCACAGGCCTTGCTACATATTTCTTTCCAACTTTCTGTTCTGCTCAGATTCGTTTGATACCTAATCTTGACGGAACGGTAGTAGCAACATCGCCAGGCATTGTGTCGCTGTGCTCATCCCGATTGCGTTGTGGACTACAAGAAAGGCCAAAGAGGCTCACTATCTGCTGGCCGCGATGGCTCTGGATTTTCCCTGGATTTATCCTGTTCGGGTTGTTCAAGTGATTTTTGCGATCATCAACCTTGGTTTGACCGCATACAGTTAGTCGCCTTCTTATCGCTCTATATCAAGCTGAAAGGACGCTGACTCCCAAGGAAAGTTGTCAGCGTGTACAATAATGACACCGTCAATTTCATGCTTTTTAATAGCATTTGGACGGCTTTCTTCGCAACTCCGTACCTCGCCATTGCACCTGTGCACTTCCCCCAAATCGCACATCGCTTCGTTATACCAGCCGTAGAAGCGATCACCATGGTTTTCTGGTTTGCAGGGTTTATTGCCTTGGGTGTTCTGCTTCCTGCTCCTAGGTTCTGTCACTGGAGCGCCTGCAACTGTGCTCAGGCAGCCACGGTATTTGGAGCATTCGAGTGGTATGTCCTCCCTGGTTGAGAATGACTCGTGGTATTATAAAGCCGCTGTACTATTAGTTGCTAATATAAGTATACAGGGCTTTGTTTGCGGTCACGACAGTAGTGGCTGTTCTCGGTGCTTTGCGTACCAGGTCAAGCACTAGTACGAAGCCTGCCCCTCAAACTGCTGCTCACGTTGGCGTCTAAGCGGAATAATAGCGGTGGTGCCGTGAGCTGCCTCCAAGCGATTAGAACCAGTTTCCGGGTGATAGTATGTTATGAAGCTCAGCATTGCGTGTTACATCATATATGTTACGATATCTGCGCTAACCGCGGTCGATTCGATTCAATGATAATGTTCATAATGAAAGGAGTGCCGAAGCATGAAGAAAGCCAAAGGGAACCCGATAACTTAACGAGAACAGGCTCCAGTGGTTTTGCGATAGTCTATCCTAATATGTCTTGCAACTTGAAGGGTTTACCTCTGATGGCTTGCGTTTGAGTCTTTCGAGTTGTCATTGATTTTGAGTGGATACCCCTTTAGTTTACCCATGTATATAATTAGATGTGGAGCTCATTGGGACGAATTAATACCTATGTACGTGTCTATGCGTGGTCAATGTATGATCTTTATTCCAGGTTCTGAAGTGGCTACAATTGTACTTGTGTCATCATGATCACATGTGCGAGTTTCATTTTACAGTGTGTCCAAGATTGGGCAAGGTGATACTACACAGTAGGACAACTGGACTTATGTAGTCATAGGCTTATCGTGCAGGAGATCATGTTTGCATCGGATCCTATTGATTGATTTTAGGATGGTTCTGCAGGTACAAAGGATAGAGACCACTGCAGAGCATACATAGATACAAGATATCGGATTCAAGCATGAGTCCAGGAATCTCCTTGGTACCTAGATCTACTTAAGCTAGGTATCCGCTTCGGAGGAGGATGAAGCTATTAGTTAGGGTTCTTTTTCCTACTTCGGGAATTCCGTCCCCGACCGCAGCCAAGGGATGGAAAGAAACATTTAAAGAGCCAGGCCACCCCCGGAATTTTGGACTCCTTCGAAGATAACAGGATACTAGTACTAGATACACTTACAGGGCTCTACTCCTTTACCGCTAAAGAATTAAGCATTTGTTAGCATGAGCATGAATTGAGAGAACAGGACAAATTGGTACTGGTTTCTCCTTTTCCGCCACCGTCCGTCACGAACTTGAGAGAAAAAAAAAAAAAAAAAAAAATTTTCCCCCCTCCGCCCACAATTCCCTATCAACGGCCCACTTCAAGATGGAGCGGGTCAGGAAGATATTCGCCGCCGCCAACGTCGGGTTTCGTGCGCCGTGCGGAGGATGGAAAAGTTTTCAGCGGTTGAGTGCCACAGTACATTTGACTAAAAAAAATTATCTAGCCTTCCAATGGATTGAAAATCTTTCTCCTTCCCTACGAGGGTTCTTCTTTTTACCCCCCTCCTAGTTAGAAGTTATCATTATTATTACCATTATTATCAGTCATTAGGGTTATCTATCTGCCTCTCTTTAGCCTATCTTACCAGCGTTACATCCGTTGCACTGAGAAGATCTCCATCTCTCCCCTCACTCTAATCATTCTTTTTACATAACATTTTCTGGGTGTGCACACATAATCGCTTGTTTCCCATCGCTGTTATTCGCCGTTACTGTTATCTCCAACACCCCTAAAGGAGTAGTTCTATGCTCGACGCCGACGACAACCACTGTACCCCGTTCCTTTGGGTTGAGCACTAGTTTGCTCCACAAAATAGAAAGGCTCTGCCCGCTGGAGTGCAGTGGTGACTCAAAAAGAATTCCGGTGGAGCCAGCTCTTCCAACCTTTTCCTCACCTAGAACCTTTCGACTTCTGCATCTCACGACTTGCTCTTCGACCTAGCCTCACCCTCAGTTATCGGACTATCTAGGTCCAAACATGGCCTTCGAGGACGTGTTTAACGTCACGCCAAAATCCGAGAGAAAAGAAGCAATGGCCAACGATGAGGCCTTTCAGGTCAATGCTACCACCCCGTCGTCCGATTTGAAGGACATGGACTGCGAGAAGCATGGCGCCACTCGCGAGTCGAACCCAGTACCGGATCTAAAGCGCCAGCTCAAAAGCCGGCATCTGCAAATGATTGCCATTGGTACGGAAATCCTCTCATTGCTCCCTTGTCCTCCCTCCCCCCCCTTCGCCTCATATGCCCGTCGTTATTGGTTGGGACTCGCCCACGGAAAGAACCCTTGCTGACTAGAATCAGGTGGTACAATTGGTACAGGTCTTTTCATCAGCAGTGGCACCGCCATCGGTACAGCAGGCCCGGTAGGCGCTTTGATTGCATATCTCTTCGTCGGCTCTATCGTGTACTCCGTCATGCAGGCCCTGGGCGAAATAGCAAGTTATCTGCCAATTCAAGGAGCGTTCACGTCCTACGCAGCTCGATTGATCGACCCCAGTCTTGGTTTCGCCATGGGATGGATCTATTGGTTTTCCTGGGCCAGCACCTTTGCACTAGAGTTGACTGCGACGGGCTTGATCATACAGTTTTGGGACAAGGATATCAACATCGCCATTTTCATCGCAGTGTTCTGGGTGGTTATTACTTGTTTCAACTTCCTACCTGTTAGCTTTTACGGTGAGCTGGAATTCTGGTTTGCTAGTATCAAGGTGATCACGGTTATTGGATTCATGATCTTTGCAATTTGTATTGATGCCGGGGTCGGTGATAAAGGATATCTGGGATTCACCTATTGGACTAATCCAGGTCCATTCGCACCTTACGCCGATATTTCTCCAGACTCAACAGCCAAATTCGTGAGCTTTTGGGCTGTGCTTATTCAGGCGGGTTTCTCATACCAGGGCACGGAATTGGTTGGTATTGCAGCAGGCGAAACTGAAAATCCCCGCAAGACCATTCCTTCTGCGATCCGCAAGACTTTCTACCGCATTCTGTTCTTCTTTGTATTGACCATCTTCTTCATCGGCCTGTTGGTGCCCTACACCAACGAAGACCTGGTTAAGGATGGAAACGATGCAAACTCTTCACCGTTCGTCATTGCGGCCAGACTTGCGGGCGTCAAGGTCCTGCCTCATATCATCAATGCCGTCCTGTTAACTGTTGTGCTTTCCGCCGCCAACTCCAATGTCTACAGTGGTAGCCGTATCCTAATCGGCCTGGCTCAAGAAGGGCTTGCCCCGCGCTGGTTCAAGAAAACGTCGAAAAAGGGAGTGCCCTACTACGGCGTCATGTTCACTGCAGCGTTCGGCTTGCTCGGTTTTATGAATGTGTCTAATGCTGGTAGTACGGTGTTCAACTGGCTCCTCAACATCGCGGGTGTGGCAGGCTTCATCACTTGGTGTTCCCTAAATGCCTGCCACCTTGCGTTCATGCGAGCTCTGAAAGCTCGCAATATGTCTCGTGACCTTCTTCCCTTTAAAGCGATGTGGCAGCCCTGGTATTCCTGGTATGGGCTTTTCTTCAACACATTGATTATTTTGACTCAAGGTTTCACTGCTTGGATCCCAAGTTTCAGTGTAACGGATTTCTTTATCGCCTATATCAGCTTGATTCTCTTCGTGGTACTCTATCTGGGACATAAAATCTTTTATCGCACGTCGTTTGTTCCCCCACTCGAGGCCGATATCGACACGGGTAGGGTTGCTCTTGAAAACGAGTCATGGGAAACCACCACGACGAAGTGGTATCAAAGGATCTTCCGCTCGTTTCGAGGTTAAATGAGACGTTTGAATTACCCACGAGAGTATCGCTGGCATTTTCGAGCGATCCCAGGTCTTTCCTTTATAATTTTCTATTTTGATTTGCTTCTTTTGCACATAGGAGACGAGCATATTTATATATATATATGTGTGTGTGTTATAGACATATATATATCTTTGAGTAGGCTGCTCGCTGTCGACTCAAAGGAAACCGGACTTGCATGGTGGGACGATGGATGAGGGTGTCATATATACACGGGTTCTTCAGGCTGACGCATTTCCCTCCGTTTTGTACAATATTCGAACTTTCCCTAGTTTTTTTGCATGGCATGGAGTTTTGGTTGATTGGCTGTGATATACTACCTCTGATCTCGAATCAAAGAACAAAGTGATTTCGACACTTCACATAAAGATACTTTCATTGGTTACATAGCGATAACTGGGTAAACGAGCACCCTATTATTTCGTGCCTAGGTAAGAAGCCATCAGGAGAATGCAAAGTTCATGTGGCCCGGGGTAACTTCACATGGAATTCACCACATGCGAAGGCCGATCAAGGCGCATACACCTTCCATACAGACATATCAGTTTCTAGAAGGGGTGGATTTCCCTCTTTATCTTTGCTTTCCTTTTTCTTTTCCTATTTATTTATGTATTTATTTATTTTTTTTTTTTTACCTTCATGCTTTTGTGGTTTATTTGTAGAGATGAACTCCTTATGGGGCAATCAAAATAAAATAAATCAATCAAGATCAAGTGGGTAACAAAATATTAAAAAACCCATTCTCTTCTGGAGGGGACACGAAGAGGTAGTAGTAACTCGGTTAAACCACAAAGCATGTGAGAGAAGGCAAGGCATCACGGGATGGATGATCTTTATGCAACTTAATTTGGATGTATGCATGGATTGTCACGGGCCCATATTCCGTCGTACTGCAACAGTACTACATTGAGAATCTTACAATACATACATACATAGTATGTCAATTGGGAGTAATTTATGACGTCAACCCGCTCTCGGGGAGTCCTATTTATCGTCATGGGGGTCCCGGAAGATACTCCATATAAGGAACAGTAGCAGAATACGTAGAAAGAAAGAAAAGTGACGAATAGATCTATAGTCCCGATTCGACCGAAAAGCCCGCGAAAGAATAGGATGGGCTCCAGTTGAGAAACACAGACTTTCCTGCTCCGGTCACAATGGCCTCGGCACTTTCGACAAACAGTGAAATACAGAATAAGGATAACTAATCGCTCTGGATTCCCCAAAGAAAACATGGAAACCCACACCGCCCACCTTAACGAACTAAATTGGGGATATCCATGTAATCCATAGGTCCCTCCCCGGACTCAATGAACCGGGTAAGTGCCGAGGTTCGTTTCACATCGCGTGGAGGCAAAGAGACATCGTGGGTATGGCTCGGCCATTCAGCGCTCTACGTTTTCCCCATGGCTTGGGGACCCCCCCCCCAAACTTCCCGCCAGGTCCATACTTCTTCTCCTTAACCACTTCTTTTCCTCTCTTTTTTAATCTTTTATCTCTTTTCTTCAAGACGCCTCCCAACCGGGTAGTACCTTCTTTCAACTGTTATCTTCGGGCTTACTCACTGACGCTCACCTTGGTTCGAAAGGGCAGCGTCTTGCAAATTCCACTTCCGGAAACCACCAGAAACTCCCCTCTCACAGCCTTGATCGGTTTCTCTTCCTGGGCCTGAGTATTGGTATGATTAGATCTCGCCCTTGACATTGAGATAACATACATGGCTTCAGTTTCATGTAGAAGATTATATACATAGCTAATTTTCCCCAGGTTATTTGTCAACATAGGTCGCAACTGTCGCAATGTTCTTTAGCCAACAGCCCGTCCACCTCGCTCGTGCGGACGAGTTGAGGCAAGAGCCTCCAAAGGGCTCGCCGTATTCGGTGGCCCTTCCTGGAACTGAGAAGCCCGGACGGAGTAAGGTCTACCGTGCCTATCTTGCACAAAAGGAACTCGTGAGGACATTGGATCCACAGGTAAGTGTACATTTTAGAGCTTGGCGCGGCTTAGTATTGACATCTCTCTTGTTAGGTTCTCACTGCGCATGACCTATTCGAGTCGACCGCAACCCGAGTTCCGAAGAATCATTGCCTGGGATGGCGCCCGTACAACCCGACAACCAAGACCTTCGGCCCATACCAGTGGCTAGATTACCAGGCGGTTCAAAAGCGGCGGGCTGATTTCGGTGCCGGGTTGGTGGAACTACACCACAAACACAATTGCCATCGTCCTGGCCAGTACGGTATCGGATTGTGGTGTCAGAATCGCCCAGAATGGCAAATTACAGGTATCTGATTGCTTTCTACTCCCTGCCCTTAGATGGCGCTAATTCGGTGTTACAGATCTGGCATGCATGTCTCAGGGTTTGTATTCCGTATCAATCTATGATGTTCTTGCCTCAGACGCAACCGAGTATATTATAAACCACGCAGAGCTGCACTGTGTCGTTACCTCATTGCCGCACATCCCAACTTTACTCAAGCTGAAGCCTCTCCTACCCAATCTGAAAATTATCATCAGCTTGGATCCTCTTGATGGAGGTGAACAAGCTGGCCACTCAAAGCGATCCCTTTTGGAGTCAGTGGCAGCCGGACAAGACGTCTCGATTTATACGATAGATCAGGTTGAGGAACTGGGTGCCACTTCGAATCGCCCGTACAACGCCCCTAAGCCTTCCGACATCGTCACCATTAACTATACCTCCGGTACCACGGGCCCTCCGAAGGGTGTTGTGCTGACGCATGAGAACGCCGTTGCAGCCACTGCGGGGGCCCTTGTTACTACCCAGCAGGCCGCTGGTGACACACTAGCGTCCTATCTTCCGCTAGCTCACATCTATGCACGTCTATCAGAGCATGCAGCTTTCTGGGCGGGTGCCCGGATCGGCTACTTCCATGGGAATATCGTGGAGCTGGTCGATGACCTTAAGTTGCTGAAGCCCACCGGGTTTATGTCGGTTCCCCGTCTTTACAGTCGGTTTGGGAACGCCATTCGTGCCTCAACTGTGGACCAGCCAGGTTTCAAGGGCGTGTTATCGAGACATGTCGTTTCGACTAAGACAGCGAACCTAAAGAATCCTGATCCCTCTAAGGCCACTGTTAAACATGCCTTATATGACCGGATATGGTCCAAGAAGGTCGCCGCTGCCCTAGGCCTAGAACGTACGAGAATGATGGTCTCAGGCTCTGCGCCCCTCGATCCTTCTCTCCACAACTTTCTCAGAGTTGCTACCGGTGCTGATCTCGTCCAGGGTTACGGTTTGACTGAGACGTACGCCATGGCGTGCGCCCAGTCTTCCAAAGATCTGACCGCTGGCAACTGTGGACGCCTGGCACCCTGCACAGAAGCGTGCTTGGCGTCTCTTCCTGACATGGATTACTCTGTTGAGGATAAACCCTATCCCCGTGGTGAATTGCTTCTCCGAGGCACAAACGTTTTTAAGGAGTACTTCAAGAATCCCGAAGAGACTAGCAAGGCCATCACTGAAGATGGATGGTTCCGGACAGGCGATGTCTGTACGATAGATGAAATGGGCCGGATCGTTATCATTGACCGCCGGAAAAACGTCCTGAAGCTAGCCCAAGGAGAGTACATCTCACCAGAACGGTTGGAGGGCGTTTATCTTTCCGAGCTGGGGTACTTTGCGCAGGGCTATATCCATGGTGACAGCGTTCAGACATTCTTGGTTGGAATTTTCGGGGTCCAGCCTGATGCATTCGCTGCATTCGCCAGCAAAGTGCTCGGTCGTTCCATCAGTGAGACCGATGTCGAAGGCATCAGGTCTGTATTGAATGACGATAAGATTCGAAAGGCAGTGCTGAAGGACCTCGAGAGGGTTGCGAAGAAGCACAAGCTGGCAGGCTACGAGAGGGTCAAGAACTGCTCTTTGATGCTTGATCCGTTCACGGTTGAGAACAACCTGTTAACACCAACGTGAGTGCTTTTAACCATCATCAAATCGTTCTGTACTAATTCTTCCGGGTGTAGACTAAAGCTAAAGCGTCCCCCGGTGGTGAAGCAGTATCGCCAGCTTCTGGATGAGCTCTACGCCCAAGCTACGGCGGAAGAGTCGGCTCCCAAAGCCAAGCTATAAACGTGTACTTTCATCGTATTTTCTTTCTCTAGATATTATATCAGCAGCATATATGTATTGGAGCAGTTGGCACGGGCAACTGACTCTGGGCGCTGTACATACAACCCGATTGAACTGTTCTTCCTGTGAAATATACAGCTTGTGACATAGTGATAAGGATGTTGGCATTCCGCTAGACTTGGGACGTTGGTCATTACCTAGAAATGTAGTTTGTTTTCCTGTGGGTAGAAGAGTAAGAGGCCATGTGATCTCGGGCCATGGCGGACTTGTTTAGTCGGGAGCTTGGCAACAACTCGTCCTTGCCATTAAATCTTCCCAGATGCGTACGGACGAATTGCACCAAGGGGTCAAATTTTCAAACCAACAATTGCAGCCCTTTTCTTAAAAACCATGCGCCTGTTCCGCTTCTCTACCTCCTCTCTTCTTGCCCTCCTCTCCTCCGTCGTGGTGACATCCGCCTTGACGGTCGTTATTCCCCCTTCAAATCTTCTTCCCAACCCCAATGCTCTCCCATCCGGCACGCACGCAACTCTTACGTCCATACCACCGTCAACGCAATCTAAGACTGGCCATGTCTCTCCTCATTCATTGACCGCCCCGCTGACGCGCTCCGCGACCTTCATCCTCCAGGACCTGGACTCCACGGGAAAGCCCGAGTCTTACCTGCTTGATATCCGATCCGCAGAATACGTTTTCACACCCTACCGGGTCGATGTCGCTGCAGACGGTACGGTGCTGGGCGTTTGGGAGACGTTTCGTGGGAACCCATGGGAGAACCGTGGCGCGGAGAGATACGTCCTCGATGCTACTTCTGTCGATGCGGCCAAGTTGTCTGAAGTGGTAGTGGAAGCTAAAGTGCTAGCTAGAAGAGGCTTCTACGAGGAACGATCTAAATGTGAGCATCCCTGGGAAGGAGGAGTCTTCAGTGTGAAGTACGCTTGTTGTTTTCAAGACGCTCATGGATTTATCGATTTAGTCTCGCCTCTTGCTTTGTTTAAGAACCCTATGATCTTGCTCGCCCTAGTAGCTTTGGGGTTTACATTCGGAATGCCGAAGTTGATGGAGAATAGTAAGTTCAATATCATAACCATTTCTCTGCGCGACGCAATCATGGATGTGTTTATAGCGCATACTTGCCCTTACTTATATCTCTCCAGTGGATCCCGAGATGCGTGCCGAATTCGAAAAACACTCTCGGGCTTCTCCTATCTCCGGTGCAACTCGGAGTGCTATCACCGGTGGCGGTGCACCAGGCAACTTCGATTTCGCAGGGTGGATGGCTGGCGCCCATCCAAAACCAGCAGGTTCAGAGCCCGCTGGCCTCCAGGGAGTAGCGACTGGCAGGGAAGGTGGAAATGCACGAAGACGAGGATAAGCGAAAGCTCTCGTTCGAGCAATAAAGACATCCGGGTCAATCTATGGCATTAATCATGTCCTACTAGGTGTCATTCAAAGCCTAAGAATCAAGATAAACCTAGAAGCAATTGTGAATCCCTCCCATAAAAAGGCATAATAATGAGCAACGCACGCAACCATCATCGCGACCATAATAGTACATCCCTCTGCATGGCCGTCCATCAGGCAAAGAAAAAGATGGGGGGGAAGAGAGAATACAAGACCATGCAGAAACCATGGTAACATCAGAAATCGCCGAAGTCGCCACCGTCAAAGTCATCATAACCGCCAGAGCCGTAATCATTATAGTCATGGTCATCCAAAGCTTCTGCCAACAAAGCACCCCCGAGCAAACCACCACCTACACCTAAAGCTGCAGCTCCTGCGGTTCCCATACCGCCACCATGGCGCCGCGCTGGTTGTGTCGCTGCGGGATAATAACCTGGTTGGGCCGGATAGGAAGGATAACCATACCCTGCGGGTTGTTGAGGATAGACACCATATCCGCCTGGGGGATACCCGTATGACTGTGGCTGCTGCGAAGATGGCCTTCCATAATTTCCACCACTGCCACTGGATGCTTTTCCCATCAACTTGCTCAGAAAACCCCTGCTCCTCTTCTGCTCTGGATCGGTTATTTGTTGCGAGGGGGTTGAAGGCGACTGGTATCCAACTGACTGCGGCCGCGAGGCTTCTGTATAGTAATCTGCAGCGGCTCCAGGCTGTGCTTGCTGTCTCGGGCTTCTACTGATACGAGCATGGGCATCTTCCTCCGCCTGTAACTGGGCAGCTAGCCGGGCATCGCTGTCCAGAGAACTGTTTCTGGCGTCGGCCTGGTTGTAAGGATTATTCGAGCCCAGGCTTTTCTTCTCGTTTGCGCCATGTACTGCGGGCGGATTTGCAGGCCCGGACTCTTCATATGAGGGAGGTGCTTCGCTAGGAGGGGCATGCAGTTCCTCTTGTGCCGGTCCTTGAGGGGACTCCCATTGGGACTTGCCAGTACGCAGATTTACAAAGAACCTTTTCACGGGGTTAATGTCAATAGAGAATTGAGCTGCAGAGCCAAGCGATGAAAATACTTACCATTGCTTATACCGATCATCGAACTGAGCCTTCCACCCCTCCGGGACAGCCGGAGGGGGGGGTCCTGGAGGCGGGGCAAACGACATTAATATCTGACAGTTTAGCGGGTTTGTAGGGGAGATTCGCTTGCGTTTGTCTCGGTTTTAGGAGAGGTGGACTGCTTAATATCTAGTGAGCAGGCTCTCGACTTAAGGACGAGGTGGTCGTGTAGATGCCTTGTACTTTTCATTCGCTTATTATATAGATAACCTATACTGTACGTAGTGCCCCAGTGGCGGGGCTCAGCCACGTGATAATATAGGTTGCCGCATTTATAGACGAATTACTTTCGAGTTAATCCGGCAAACGCCTTGTGTATTGATTGTTACTGTTCGTGGTGTTGCCACTCACGCCTAATTCCTAGTATTTGTAGTGGGGCTGCTTTGTTTATACTGCGGAGTATATATTTAGAATATGGAGGTCAATAGATTGCCTATACATAGTAGAGATGGTGCATAGATATCATTATCGGTACATAGCTGCATTTGACGTATGGATTAGATCATTATAACCAATGACGAAAATATCGAATCAGCAATGTCTATGCAAGGTCATCATCATAGATATCTACTGTTAATTATATGACTACCCTAAGAAAATCAAAGTACTTTGAAAGCACTGAATCGAAACCATTCACTCACTAATCTA
Organism: Aspergillus pseudonomiae; assembly: GCF_009193645.1. Taxonomy (NCBI): domain Eukaryota; kingdom Fungi; phylum Ascomycota; class Eurotiomycetes; order Eurotiales; family Aspergillaceae; genus Aspergillus; species Aspergillus pseudonomiae. The sequence continues at coordinate 39,712 of NW_022476060.1, read as the reverse complement.
GACAATAAACCCCATGGTTTTTGCAAGGCACCTAAATAGTAGGTAACGGTTGAAGCCCTTGGGACCTGGTGCGCTACTCGATATTTTCTGGGGTTCGCGAGACATGCTCGTTTGCTAACAATCCTTGTTGTCATCTAACCGTTAGATGGGATATCTCACAGCCTTGACTGAGCCTGAATTTTCTTTGCACTTTCTTTGTTTCACTGGGCGAGGGCATTCAGAGTATCTAGACCTGAATATTCCTACCTTGCCGTTTCATCATCTCATATCAGCATAGCCGCTGGTTTTCACCGCTAGATGGGCAAATATAGAAAAATTGTGGAACTACTCAATCCTCGTTTGAGCGATTTATCACATTAGTTGCATATTCTACATACAAGCTATCGGTATCTACACATCCCAGCTGTACTGTACTGCGAATAGTGGCATCAATATCATCTATGGAATGCAAGGCCAGTAGCAAACTCTTCCAGGTTACTGTCGGCCAACTGGCACAGTACATCACCCGGCTGCTACAAAACTACACATCAGCATCGTGGAAATTGGGGTCTATTTGATCACTAGACGGCCACCAGTGATCATCCTCCAACCCCTCTAGTAGATGCTCAATTCCAGAGTAGCCCTCTGTATCTTGAATAGTGGGAAAGACCAAGTCTTCGTTTGACGGCTTCGCACACTCCGTATCACTGTCACCCGTAAGATCTATGATTTCGATGTTTGCATTTTCAATGATGGAATGCTTTGATTCTGTAGCTAGTCGCTTGAGCTTGACCGGCGCTGTCCAGAAACCATCACCACTGCATAAGTCGCTAAGAACGCCCCTACGTTTCGTATAATGGCCAGGTTCCAACCTTTTCCTTTTATTCAAGTGCTGCACGTTGCGAATCTGAGCGAGCTGTCTCTGGCATTCGATTTCTCTCCGCAGTTGATCATTTAAGCCAGGTCGAAGAGCAGGGGGAGCACCGTCGAGCTGCCTTAACTGCCATTCCTCCTTCAACTTTGTCTGCCCGAGTTGATGGTCAGGAGTGTTATCTGGACGGGCCCATGCCGCGTAAGGCCCATTGTAACGAGGGCCTTGGCCCACACCATAAATAGGATGGCGTGAAAGATGACCATCTAAGATGGCCTTACGGGCAGCCATGATGCCCGACTCAGAATCGGAATCAGGTCCAGCAAATGGCACTTGAGAAGCGCGCTTGAATTTGAAAGACAAGCTCTTATCGGCAAGGATGTTAGCGGATAACAAATGAAGACCCCCGGCAGCATCGCCGATCAACAGATTGGATCTATCCGGCGAGAAAGCCCCGGACATGATCTCCTCTCCAAAAGATGCAACATTTTGAACAAAAGCATCATCAGGAGATCTCAGTACGTCCCAGGTTTTCAAGATACCATCTGATGCTCCGGTATAAAATTGGGTTACCGAGTTTCCCCACAATGCCAATCTTACCCCAACATCTGCTTGCTCTCTAGGAAGGGTTTCATCTATTTGATTGAGCGGCTCGCCATGTTGAAGCCTGTGCAGTACAGTGTCCGGGTTTCGCGTGTCCCACACATAGGTGATCCCATCAGTACAGCTGGCAGTCACATAATTCGGATTGCCTGGGCAGAAAGTCACATCGTTTATGTCCAAGGCAGGGCACTCAAGTTCCATGGTGCACATTTTGGAGATGAGTGGTGAATATAGGCGGACCACAGACCTGGTATTCTTGGAACTCAACAAAGTCATACCACCCCCTCTTGCGGAGCTTGCCGTAGCAAACAATGGAAGGGATGGATGCCATTTTACATCAAAGATGTTTTGTGAATTTGGGCTTAATTGTATTGGAGTGGGTGATGCTTCGGCTATATGCCACGCCGCAAGAAGACCATTATGGGTTATACCATCACCTTTTTCAGACATCCCAGCGATTAGTATCTCTTTTGTTATTGGGGTGGTGCCCCAAGCCAGAGAAGTTGGTATAAGGTCAATTTCTCTTTTAGAGCGCTGCCGAGGCAAATCCAAGACATTGTACGTTGACTCATCTAGTTGCCAGAAACCGACGGACTGAGTCCCTGTCGCTAGCACATTGTTTGCAAAGTTAGACCGAGCCATAACTTGGACTTTGGAGTCATGGTTAAGTGTCTTGTAGCAAGATGCCCTGTGGTTAGGAAATCTCCAAAGTTTGACAGTCTTGTCATAACTAGCAGTATAGAGTGTATCATCGAACCATTGGCAAGCTGTTACACTCATAAACAGACGATCATCATGTATAGTTCCCCTTGAAAACCCCGGCGGACGAGGGCTCCAATGCCCTGTCAATTCCTCCAGACTATCAGTGGTCAAATCTCCGAGAATCAGATTATTCCCTCGGTTGTATTCCATATTATGTTCATCACATTGAGCTGTAGCACCTGCCGCAAACTTGGTTCCATCAGGAGACCACGCCAGTACTATAACATCATTCGAGGCTCCTTTCCAAGTCTTTGAAAGCTCGAGGTTGCTCAAAACACGAGAACTGATCTGCCGGCTCACAGAGCAACCTAGCTCACGATCCTGTAAGAGCTTGTTTAGATTGCCAGATGCTTGACCATTTTTGCGTGTTACTAGGCTGCTACCATCCAGTTTAACAGCCTTGATGACAGATGGGACAGATGGTAGATTGCCTTTCTTGGCGTCGGCAATTAATGCTTCTATATCTGCGCACTGGCGCCGACCTAATGCAGATGCAGATAATAAACAGCCTGACAGCCTACGCATTTCCTCGACTGTATGGCCGTGTTGATCACCCGAGGTGGAAGGACCTTCATTCCTTTGTTTCTCTTGTGACCCCAGGAGTCGCATTGCGAGCCGCCTAGCACGTCGTAGCTCGCTTGTGCAAGGATTTGATACCAATATTTCTAAGAGTAAAGTATTGGTATCGCTCACTTCTTCGATCGAGAGTAACTTAGACAATTTTAAAATGGACGAAATCTTCTTGAAGGATTTAGGGTGAATATTGAAGCTGGATGCGACATGTATGAGTTGATCGGTAAGAGCAATGTCTGGAGCAGAACGCCATTGGCATCCACTAAATGACAGCAAGTTTAGCACTGCGGTAATCTCCTTCGGATCAAAATCGAAATGAAGGATGCTGTCTGGTGCCAAGTCCTCGCCCCTTAGTCCCTTAGCATAATCAGCTGGGTTATGTTCTGGGCGATAACGTGCATGCCCGACATTCTTAAAGTCATCCAGAGTTTTGAAGGGCGACTTGAGTATTCGCACTGTAGGTGAGGAGTATATAACAGAGTATTGCATGTGACCGATATGCTGGCTATCTTGGTAGCAAGGAGGAGCTGAGAGATCACATGAACGGGAACGGTCGTGACGCTGTTGTGGCTGGGCTGAATTGGCCATTATATCAACATCCTCATTACCGGAACGCTCCTCTTCAGATCCAAAGGTAAACAGATTGAGTTTCTTGTAGTAATTTATAGGGCCGGTTCTTGACCGTGCGGAGCGTCTCGTTCCTGGTGCCTTATCATCGTTTCTGGCAGGGGATTTCCTGTCGCTTAACAAGTATGGTGAGCGCGTTGCCTGCCGGGCATGATTAGAGTTATCTGATTGTTTCCTTTTCGTTGTTGGTAACACAGAGTCTGTTTCGCTATCGTTGCCTGGGCTCTTAGATAGGTTTCCTAAACTAGGGGTTGTCCGTGAGCTTCTTAAGCAAGGGTGGCGAGCCGAGTACCGTCGTCGTGCTGACGGGACTGTGTGTTTATCTGGCACAGACTCAAGTGCAGAGTCATCTGAAATAACATATACTACTTGAGGATCATCGTCGAGTGAGCGAGAGCTATGTTCGGTTCTTGAGCTGGAAATCTTCTGGGAAGTGGCTCTGTTTCCACTCTGGGACCCTTGGGTTTCGAGAGAGGAATGCCTCATAAACTGTGAAAGTAAATTCTGAGCTTCCTCTATTATAGATGGGTCGTCAGATCCGATCTGAACAGAACCTGGGCGAAGACTGGCCTGGGCCCTGAAGTCTCGACGGCTCATATGTTCGGGTGGAGACATTTTCAGTGTCATCTGGGGTGCGTTCTCGACTCGAGGACACTAGGTCTCCAACAATGAGTATTTGAGATATGTAGGAACCGCCTATACCTCAACATTAGCACATCTGGACGCGGTATTATCGATAAAGCGCTTACGCATACTTCAACAGGAGGAGGATGTAGAAGCGTCGTATGGATTGGATTACTCCGGATATCGCCTAAAGCTTTATCAATGAGAGCCACGGTGAGAAACGACTCAATAATACTAACGCCCAGAGAAGGAGGTCTCGAAAATCTCATAAGCAGCAGCCTCCAGAGTAGTCCGCCAGATATGGAAGGTAATGTTAGATGAACATTTGATCTTGCGCATCTAAAATAATGACATACAAGTGTCCATGGCATTACATAAGGTGGCCATGCAATTCAAACCTTCAGTGAGCTGAACAAAACCAAGGAAAAGTTAAGGAAATAGTGAGAAGAAGAGAAGATGGAGGATGAAGATGCGGCAATTGCGCTTGATCAATGGTTACTAATGAATTAGGATATTGAAATCTTGGAAGTCGATGCTGTAGCGTAAATTAAGAAGCAACAGAGCCGCTTGTCCCAACGAAAACAAGAGCTGGAAGAGTTCCTTCAAGACCGAGTGAATTTTGAGGATATCAATCAGTCAATCCCAATGCTTGGCAACAACGCGTGAACGCGCAGGTTCACGAAGTGCTCTTTACCCCCAAACAGAAGGCGGTGACTGTCTTAACCTGAATTAGTCACATTTCCTATAAATTCTAAGTACCCGTGACCCGATGTACGACCAGTAGTATGGAGTACAGAGTTATTTAGACCTCATGTTAAACCTAGATAGGAAGGAGAAATACTGTGCTAAGTGTACTTGTGATATTGTAAATTAGTCTTTGAAGCGACTGATATATCCTATTTAAAAAGGATCTTCTAGTATGATAGAATTGCAACCTGCCTGAGTACCTGCCTGCCTGAATATCTACTCTACTTATCTATCTATTTATCTGCCGAAGCGCTTGTTCGGTCTACTTAAGAGTCTAATATTTCTTAATTTCTACAATTTCTAGGTCTTTTACAGGCTTATACTGTCAGCAATACTAGTAGATAAAACTATTTAATTGGTAATTTTATATCTAGATCGCATGGAATGGTTAATTTAACAAGAATGGTCTATACAAAGCAGCCTTTGCGTGGTTAGAACTCAAAGGGTTGTAACAACATGGGAAACAGCGATTGTCTATAGCATGAAATGTCTAAACTGTGTTCTCTTGTATAGAATAGATATACATAGCGGAGGTTTCCTAGAGTGTTTTTCTAATTATCTAACTCGCTTACCTTTTCTATCTAGATCTAACATGAGGTCCAAATAACAATTCCCTTCGATAAGCCAGTACTAGTGGTCTGCAGCCTATCCAAGTACCCTATAAGGGCATACCATGCCCTAAAGTGAAAACGGAAACACTTAAGAGCCTGGAAACATTCTTCGCCGGTTCCAAAAACACACTTTCCCCTAGGTTAGCCTGCTGCCTGCCCGCTGCTAGCTAACATATCCTCTACTTGGACACCCGGTTCCTCTTTCGGATAGCTACCATTGTGTCATACAAAACATCTTTGAATGCGAACAAGAATGCTGCAGTAATTGCACTCTGTGTCACCTTCGGGCCAATGCCTGTAAGAATATTAGTTTGAGCACTATAGAATATTGCTAAATAAGGTCGCAACTTGCCTTTATACAGCCCCACATATCCCTCCTCCTTAATGATTCTCTTCAAGCTGCCGTTCAAAGTTTCCTTCGGGCCGTCCTTGCTAGCAACGTGCATCCGACTCTTGACCGTTATATAGGGATATGTGATGGACGTGGCCAAGATCTTGCCTAGAGCACCAAGGTAGAACGCATCTTTCGGCGTCATGCGCCTACGGCGTTCCACTACGTTCTTTAACTGCTCAAAGATAGTGTATTGTAAGATGGGGTTAATCACCAAGATGAGAGCCGGCAGGACGCCGGCAAAAAGGGCCTTAGGACCCTCCTGGTGGAGCAGGTCCAGGAGAGTGCTGATCGTCGAGGCCTTCGTCTTTTTGGCAGTACCCGGCAATGCCGGTTCGTCTGACTCGGATTTTCGCGCTGTCATCCGGGTGTTCACGACCCAGATGGGGTTAGTGATCAGCACCGTTGCACTTCCGGCGATGGCCCCAGCAATCATGGATTCGGCGGTCGTAAGCTTCGTTGAGGCTCGAGCAGCCTTTGCAGCAGCCTTCTCGAAGGCCGAGCGGGTCCATTCATACCAGTAATAATAGACAAAGTTGGTTACACTGATTCCAAAAAGCGCTGACTCAAGACCTGAGTACAGTCCACTAACCCCTTCCCGTTGAACGATACGGCGGATGGCATCGGCGGTCGTTGACTGAGCACGTTTAGATTCAACTTGCGCTCTTGTTGAAAGTGTGATCAAGGGGTAGCTATAGATCAATGGGTGTTAGCCGCTATTTGACTCTATAACAAAAGCAGAATTGGAGTACGTACGTCAAGATCATGGAGAGGATTCCACCACCGGCGCCAGCTAATGCATGCGCTATATTATCACTTTGCTGGGCTGCAGTCACTGCAACAGCCTTCTTGTGTTCTTCGATCTTTGCTTGAGACATGGTACAGAAGAAATTTGCGCGTGCTAGCAGGGCAGTGCGTTAAGGTTGAGGTATCTAAAAAGTTGCAAGGTGGTATTTGGGAGTATAACGTTGATCCAATTTGGTAGGGGATATGGTTAAATACCAACAACCCTACTGTGAAATATAGAAGGAGCGAATGTGACTGCCAGATCGTTTTACTGGCAGAATTAGGATACTGAAGAAGCGATATATTAACGAGAATGAGATAAGGACTGAATATGTAGGCAGAATTAGGGGAGATTAAGCCGTTGGGTCGCGAGAATGAATCGGCTTCTCGAATGGAGATAATGCTTTGCATGACGTTTGCCGAACCCTGTGCCTCGGCTTATTTAGTCATAGACGCCCTTCCATTTCCCCTCCCATCGGCCGGAAGTAGTACAAGTATATATTAGATCATCGAACATCAGATGTTTCCTACAACTGCTGAAACGATTCACTTACCTACTCTAACTGAATATAAGAGATAGTACATCGGGGTGCTTAGACTTCCTGTGCATTTGCTGTGCATCCACATCTATAAGGCTTTCAAGCACTCCCGCCCCCTACCCACCTCTCTTAAACACTTGCACTATGAATTTATATGAGAGTTAAGTAAGACCGAGGTCCGGTCTTCCAATTAATTCTACAAATAAATCTGGTTAATTCGTTTCTGTACATACAGACTACATTTAGCCGCCAATGTTCGCCGAGTGTGGGATCTTCCTTTACATGCATGTGACATGCTCTTCCCAATGAACTATCATATGATCATTTACCCCCGTGGTCTTCGCGCCAGCTGACAGGAACATCAATAATAATCATCATCATTTTCATTCACGGAGTGACCTGAACCATGGGAGGGTCGAAGGAAAAGAGCCCCCAACCCCCCCAAAAAGAATCTATAACTATTTCTGTTTAATTAGAATACTGGCAACGTATCGATCGAGATATCTGAGGTCGATAGAGAAGGCCAAAACGACTCCCAAGGTCTTGTATATAGATGATGCTTCTTAATCATCGTATCAGCTGGCTATGTTATATCAGATGGGGCTCACTAGACGAAGACTAAAATTAAATTACTTCCAGAGAATTGCTGGGGTTTATGCTAGCTCCTATATGCTATCACCCAATAAGCATGTTCTCCGAACATTCAGGGTCTTTTCCATTAATTTGTTCCTGACAAAATCGCAAGGAATCCAACCTACTAATAAGATATGGAAGAAACTAATAGTGAAATGCTGTAAAAGAAATCACAAAACGAGCAGCGTGTAACAAAGAAGGGGGGATGGGTGGGGAAGGGGCAACAAGGGTACCAGTAATATGAGCACATATAAAGACAATCGCAGGCCGTCTAAAGCATTGTGAAGGATTTGAAATGATTCCCAATAATCATCTCGAGCTTGAAAATAGCAAAAATTTCCGCAATGCCATCTGCGCCATTTCACATTTCAGTTAGAGCTGTTCAGTGCCAAGGCGCAGTTGGCAAACACACCTCCCTGCTTCATACCGAGGTGGCTAACGTAGTACTGTGCAACACGACTCGGTGGCTCGATTAGCAGCAACCGCCTCCAGACCCAGACTGGACACCCTGGCCCTGGCCAACCTGCACAGTCGGCTTGTTGTTGACAGTGGCGGTACCCATACGCTCCTTAATCTGCCTTGCCATTGTCAAGAAGGCTTGCTCGACGTTCGAGGCATTCTTAGCAGAGGTCTCCAGGAATGGTATTCCAAGGCTATCGGCGAACTCCTTTTGATTTCAAACAACATAAAGAATTAGCCTCCGTTCCGACTGCCGAAAGGGAAAAATTGTCTGTTCCAAAAGGTATAGGGGAGGAGGTAAAGATAGGTGCACACCTTTGCCACCGTGTACTCCACGACCTTTTTATCCTCCATATCACTCTTGTTACCCACAAGCAGCTTGTTGACACCCTCGGTGGCATAGCGATCGATCTCCTGGAGCCACTGCTTCACATTGTTGAAGGAATCCATGTCAGTAACATCATACACGACGCAGATACCATGAGCACCTCGATAGTAAGACGAAGTAATGGTGCGGAACCGCTCCTGGCCCGCAGTGTCCCACTAAAGATCCTGTTAGCTACGTAAGAGCATTCATCTGTGGTGGCATTTCTCCCTACAATCTGAAGTTTCACTGTCTTGCCATCAAGTTCGATTGTTCGGATTTTCTGTTATCTAGAAGTCAGTACCACTACAAGGGGTGCGGTTGCCCGAACAACGGTATACGCACGAAATCAACACCAATAGTGGAGATATAGCTCTCTGTGTAGGTGTCGTCTGCAAACCGAAGTAGCAAGCAAGATTTTCCGACACCGGAATCTCCGATAAGAAGGAGCTTGAAAAGATAGTCGTATCTAAGTAGATGGTTAGGATAACAGGGAATGAGAAGTAGGCCGTCTGTTGGTTTGCACCAAAGAGGATGGTAGGTACTCTAGTTATTGCCCAACAAATCAGCGAAGTTGAGAAAATAAAGGGGGAGAGACGCAGGGAGAAGAGACCATTATAATGCAGACAGAGTGCAATACCCAAGGCCTCGAGAGGATGCATCAATATGTAGGCTAATAGAAGACTTACCACTCAGGGTTCATGATGGACGGTGTAGGGATGAAAGGCTCTTCAAGGAAGGGAGACGAAAGAGAAGAGGAAAGAAACAGAAGTCGTCTATCAGGCGAAAGATCAAGTAGCGGTAGCGGCAGAGAGAGAGAGAAAAGCGTTGCCTGGGTGTGTTAAGTTCGATGAAGTCGGCCGTCGTCTTTTGAAATGGCGGTTGCGAGTTGCTGAGTAGTGCAGGAGAGCAGACGAGCCCAGCGTGCAGGTCCCCTTGGTTTGTGACCGTTTCACGTTTCGCCGCGCCCCAGACACAAGACCCGTTTCGGTCTAGTTGCTCCAATCAAATGATAAACTTTCTCTTAAATAATCTGTCTGGATTCTTGCTGTTCCTCTTAATACTATGATATTTTGGCATGCTGGCTCTTCCACTTTACCTTACTGGCTTCTTCTTCGAGACTCGTTCTTCTGCTTTCACAACGCCAGCTATTGTGCATGGTATCGCTATTGAAAACAAGCAAGGACGGTTTCACTGCCACTAATTTTTCACTTTTGTTCATTATTGTTCCCTCTTGCAAGTTCATACAGATATAGTAACTACATGGGGGAACTTCCTACCCAATCCTGGGCATCTTCTGATACTGCCAGTTGCCCCCGGGCCTATTTAATGATTCCGCATTCCATTTCTGTACTAGCGCACTGAGGCAACGTGTTCTTCCTTTAATTTTCTAGATCTAGGTCTTCCGCCCAAGTCTTATGAACGGCTAGTCCATGAGTTGGTGAAGAAAAACAAAAAGAAAACCAAAGACATGTAGTTTCAAGTAAACTAGTTAAGATCAGAAGAATAGGCCCAGTATAATATAATGATGATATCCTGGTCCATCTTCACACGGTAAGTTGGCAGCAGACCGCTTTATTCCTCGACAATCAGGCATAGCCATGAGCCTGGAGCCAATCCAGAACTGATTTCTCATCTCTGTACTTATAGCGTGCATTGGTCCGAATGCTATCCGCAACAATAACTAGCGCACGATCATAGGCACTTGTATCCTTGTGCTGGAAGAACGAAGTAATGTCCTCCCCAATGTTTTGGTCTGCAAACTTAGAAAGGCCCATTCGCACAAAGCGCTCAAAGACGACGTTATTTGCCGACAGGCGAGCCTCAACGGCACCCCAGTTGTCCTTCATATACTCCCAGAGTAGACGCCGGACCTTTGAGTTCGCAGCCAATGAGACTGCGCCATTGTGTACGTCTTGGATTGCCACTTTGTCCGAGAATACAAAGTCTAGGTAATCCTGGACCAGTCCAGCATCTTTGGTGCGTCCAAGGGCTGCTAGGCAGATTTCTTTTCCATCAACAGAGTCCGTCTTGAGATACTCTTCTTTGACAGAGGCATATTCGTTGGAGCCGCCCTCCGAGACGTTGATGCCGAAGATGACTGAACGCAGATTTGTGTGAATTGCGTTCTTATCTTGGCCTGTAGCCCAAAGCCCGAAACGTCTTTTGGCTTCTGCAATAACCCTGTGTTACGGTGTTAGTAAAACTAAGGAAGAAGAATTGGAGAGATGGGGCAAGGCTTACGTCTCATCACCCGCAAGGCCGGCCATTCCGATAAGAAGTTTTCGTAACTGAACAGTAAGATATTCTTCGCCTGGCTTGAACTCCCAACCAAGTCGATGGGCAGCAGGTGATGCCAACTTAAGAGCAAATTCCTTCAGTCCGGCAGCTACAGGCTCATTCTGAGAAAATACTGAGCGAAGATTTGTAAGCGAGGAAGAAATTTGTGACCACACCCTAAAAAATTAATTAGAACCAGTGTATAGATCTGGGCAAACATACTGGGAAGGCACTGGGTACTGACAAATAATTCTGCTCCTCACTGAAGCCTTCAAGAAGGGCTAACAGAGCAGCAGTGGTGCCTTCACCAGACACAGCAAGAGCAGCGGCATCACCAATCAACCCGATCTTGTCTTCAGTGCTCAGTAGTTCTAGAGATTTACCAAGCTTTGCCAGCCGGTCAGTCGGGTAATTCGTCCGGTAGAACCCAGAAAGATCCTTGTTGATCTTGTAAAACGAATCCTGGCCGACGCCTAGGACAGTATCAGTCTTGGCAACAAGAGCGCGAGAATTCACCTCCTCCAAGTTTAAGCCTGATTTGATTCCAAGCGGAATCCACCAAGTTGTTTCATCTTCTTCGGGATTTGCATCACCAGTAGAGAGGAATCGGTTCTGGCGAATGCTAATCTGGCTAGGTTCTTCTGTCACTGTTATAACTGGGAAACCGATCTTACGAATCCATGGATCCTTTGCAATTTATTAGAGAAGAATAAAAAGATATAACATCATGGTCCTGGCTTGTTGCGAGGCTTACCATAAAGCTGTTAACGTCTTGACCGGATGCTTCACTGAGCGCAGACCAAAGATCATTGGTAGTGGCATTACCTAGAGGTCGTACCTAATTAGCAAGCACCCATCTGCTCCAATATTAAGTACTTACCGTAAGCATGGGTCTTGAGGTAGCTAGCTACTCCCCGGAGGAAAGTATTCCGACCAAGATGATCGCTCAGCATCCTAATCACGGAACTTCCCTTAAGGTAGCTAATGTGATCGAAAATCTGGTCGACCTCAAGAGCATTCTTTACAGGCACTTCTATTGGGTGGGATGCGCGTAATGAGTCGAGTTGGAATGCTTGTTGTACTCCTTCAGCCTGTGGAATGGTCAATTCCTACTAAGATACGTTATATTTACCTCGGGCATTGCGTACGACAAATTGAGACCATATGTTCCATTCTATCCGCATGCGTTAGAACGAGCCGCCGCTGGTGTCAAAGGAGAGAAACATACCGGGATAAAAGTGGTCGACAGCCAGCCATCCAACCCAGGTCGCGAAACCTTCGTTGAGCCACAGTTCGTTCCACCAATCCATAGTTACAAGATTGCCGAACCATTGATGGGCCAATTCTGATACCCCTCGTTAGACAAACTCAAGGATAGCAGGCGCTTCTGAAAATGGCTTACCGTGGGCAACAACATACGCAATGCGGTTCTTGTAGCGAGTATCTGACTTGCCCTCATCGAAGAGAACGGCAGTCGTTCGGTATGTTACAAGGCCCCAATTCTCCATAGCTCCCATGGCCTGGAAAAACAAAGTAAATTTCTATACATGCATCCAAAGAAGTGTGGTTGCTAAGACTCACGAATTCATGAACAGCAAGGAGGTCCGCTTTGGGTAGGGGGTACTCAATCTCGAATACCTCCGAGAAATAGTCAACAGTACGATGTGCACATTCTAAAGCGAATCGGGCTTGCTCCTTGAGACCCTTCGTCGTGTAGACGCGCACAGGTATGCTTTTCCCGTTGTATCTGCGATGGGTCATTGCCTCGACGAATTCAAAGTCACCAACAGCCCAAGCTAGAAGCTGTAATAGTATCCGAATGGTTAGTCACATGCGTTAGTATGATAGATAGATACAGACTCACGTAAGTACTCATCACGGGGGTTCTCTCGAAAGAAACTACTTTCAGACTAGGGCTGCTGCCTTCTCTCTCAGATTTGACAGGCATGTTGCTTAGAGCTGTTTGGCCTTTCGGTACTTCGATTTCAAAATCAAATGTAGCTTTCAGATTCGGTTCGTCAAAACATGGAAAAGCCCTGCGTGCATCACAGGATTCAAATTGAGTGCTCAGCATAAAATGGAAATCACCTTCCCTTGGGGTGTCAGGACTAGGTTTCGCAACAGGCTTGTACTTAGAACGATAAAAACCAGCCATGGAGCTGTTCATTATACCCGTGAAAGCCAGGGATAGGACAACATCCGATGGTGTGATTTCCTGGGGGAATTGGAAAGTCACTCTCTCTGACTTCTGGTCATAGATTATCTCAGACGCCTGGGTTACTTTCGTCCCTACAGTAGCCGTGTGCTATGTTAGTAATTTAGCCTGATATCAAGGAATTGCTTTTTCAATAGGTTGCACCGTGACGGACCATCTTTTTCAAAAATCTCAGCTTTCTGGACCTCGATCTCCTTGGAATTCAATACAAGTTCCTTCGTGGAGCGGGTGATTTTCGAGTCTATCTTGACGATGCCTTTGTAGCCCCAAGAGTCACCCAACTGCATGTCAAATAAGGAGACATCATAGTGAACCGGTTTCGCCCTATTACCCTTGTCAAATATCGTTCTTAGAAACCCATGCAGATAACGACATTCTCGGTTGAAGCACACAAGGATCAAAATGGACTTACACATCGGGAAGCACCTCTCTATCCTTTGCAGCCATTGCGTGGGTTTCAGAGGAACAGCACCTTACAAACGTTGAGGCGATAGCAAGCTTGATCGCACAAGTTTGCAAGCAGGAATGCAGACAAGGAAGAGAGTGGGAATGCGAGAAGGAACTGAGGAGGGGGAGGGGCGGAGTGGCATTGACCAGATGGGGCGACGGGGTGGATGACAGATGAAATTGTCTGAGTAGTGGCTTTTGTCGACGCAACCATACACCTTTTCCCCCACATCCAGTTTAACACCACCTACTAGAACTTCTGGAGGGGCAAATTAATCTCTGCTTACGGCTACTTTCGGCCAATAAGTACATATATATGCAGAATGAACTAGACCAGTTGCAAAGTCTACCAATTACGCGGAGTAGTATGAGTAATATTATTAATATAAACCTCAGAATTGAAGACTCAGAGCAGCTTTGTGGGGAGAATTTTAGAAAGGTAGAGAGAAAAAAAAAGAATCGATTAAGTCTTACATCAGTTCCCGACGATATCCAATAAGCTAAAAATTAACCACACCCGGAGCTCCGCCGGGAGCTTGGACCCTTTTCCGACTTAATAAGAATTTATTAGTTGACTAAATTAGTTCCAACTACAGACTGTTCCGAAACGACTCATACACAATAGCACCAATTTCCCGAATATTCAACCCTCCGCGTTCAACACATTAAACCCATGGCTGATTCCGATGAAGAGTATATCGGGGAAGTTTCTGAGGATGAGGATGATAATAATATTTTTCGAGGGTCTCGGGGTGAAGAGTCTGCATCCCGGGTGAAGAGGAGGAAACAGCGCGGAGGGGCTGAATGGGAGGTCTCGAGAACCTGGGAGACATTGGTCGAAGGCGCTGATGGTACGATTAGCTCGACAGTTGAAGGGCTCCTGGAGGCTGGGAAAAGGAAAAGGTAAGCTTGAGGAATGAAGGAAGGCGGCCAGAAACTGCAGGTCGAGCAAATTACATTAATGCACTTTCAACGCAGGCTTCTGAAAGATACAACGCCTTTACAACGTGGTATTATTCGTCATCTCATCCTGATAGTCGACTTATCACAATCCATGACAGAGAAGGACCTTCGCCCGACAAGATATCTCCTTACGCTACGGTACGCACAAGAGCTTGTGCGGGAGTTCTTCGAGCAGAATCCGATCTCTCAACTTGGTGTCCTTGGATTAAGGGACGGTCTCGCCGTCCGAATAAGTGATATGAGTGGGAACCCCACGGAACATATTAGTGCCATACAAACCCTAAGAGATCAAGATCCGAAGGGTCTTCCAAGTTTACAGAACGGCCTGGAAATGGCTCGTGGCGCGCTATTGTGAGTCTTGCCCACACAGGCATTATTTGTGTTGGACTTCATCTGGCGCAAACTAACATGTCTCTTTACAGTCATACACCCAGCCATGGTACTCGAGAGATATTCATCATATTTGGTTCTCTTCTTTCATCTGACCCTGGAGATATTCATCAAACAATAGCTACCCTCGTCAATGATAAAGTGCGCGTGGGAATCGTAGGTCTCGCTGCTCAAGTAGCCATCTGCCGTGAGCTCTGCGCAAAAACGAACGGCGGCGATGACACTAGATATGGGGTGGCACTCAACGAGCAACATTTCCGTGAGTTGTTAATGGACGTAACGACACCTCCAGCCACATATTCCCAAAAACAGTCTGCAAGCTCGCTCTTAATGATGGGGTTTCCATCTCGCACTGTTGAAGGCTCCCCCTCTCTTTGCGCGTGCCATTCAAGGCCTTCCTGTGGAGGTTATTTGTGCTCACGTTGTAGCAGCAAAGTTTGTGGTCTTCCTGCAGAGTGTCCTTCTTGCGGCCTCACTCTAATTCTGTCCACTCATCTCGCTCGGTCGTACCATCATTTGTTTCCCCTGATAAACTGGGTAGAGGTCCCCTGGCAACGAGCTTCTCGCAGTTCGGTATGCTTCGCCTGCGGCATAGCTTTTCCTCCAGTACCTATCAAGGATGAATGGCAAATGACGGAAAGCCAGGTGAAAGGGACGAGCGTAAGCAGCCGCTACGAATGTACCGCATGCGAGAATCATTTCTGTATCGATTGTGACCTCTTTGCCCATGAAGTTGTGCACAATTGCCCTGGCTGTCAAAGCAAAACTATAATCCCCAGGAAGGCTGACCTGGGAAGTCAAACGGGCCTGGGCCTGGAGATAATGGATACCTCAGCGTAGTGTAAGGCGAGTCGCATGTTCGAAGATTTCATTAAATACTCATGGATGATACACTGCATAGCCCGGCGTTTTGGGAGAGTTTTTTTTTTTTTCTTTTTTGGGTTGGGGGGCTTCTCTCCTTCGACGTGTTGATTCGTGAATATCTTGATGTACGTTAGGCCCACTACAGGTAATAATTCAATGGAACTTGGTCTTGATGAAGTTCTATCCTAAGAATATGACAGCATCGTATAGCAAAACTATAAATCCATGAGTTTTGCTTACTTGGGTGTTGGTGCTCAATCACTAACTGCAGTTATAATTGGTGTTGTGCATCATGTCATACCTCTAAGCCTCGGCTAATCCAAATTCTTATCGTCATTTTGTTAACGCCTATGTATCGCAGTTCCCTTCAACAATCAGCAATCATACACTGAAGGAGAAAGGAAACTGGAGAAAGAACAGAAAACTTTTTTTTGGCACTTTTCTTCCTCTTCGGAGTGAAATCCTACTTTGATCCCTCATGGATACTCCACCTGTCGTCAACAATAACCTCTCTGCTAAGCTGCCCGTGGAGACACCACACAGTGCAGCTGACCACGGTAACTCTATTTCAGCAACTCAGCAGGTCGAAATCGAAATATATGAAAAGCTTAGATCCTATCCGTTCCACACAGATAGCGAGTTTGCAAAGGGCCTTGCGATTATCCTCAGTCACCCGGATATCCCTGCAACTGAAACAGAGATCGGCCGCAACGACGACCTTGTCTTACAAGCCAAATGCTTCTATTTTTCGAGGTATGCAAAAAAAAAAAAAAAAAAAAAAAAAATAAATAAATAAATCCAGAAAAAAAAAAAAAAAAAAAAAAAAAAAAAAAATCCAAGGAAACATCAGTACATTTTAGTACACTATGTATTGCTAGCGCTTGCAAGTGCAAATGGTGAAGCTAACCCACTATCCATTGATCTGTCAATAGAAAAGAGAAGCTCGCCCAATCTGTGAACTTTGCAGCCTACAAGGCGTGGTTGCATGCTGAAAATTTGTCTGGAAATCAGAACACCGGAGCCACGCCTCAGCAGCTTAATGCTCCAGTAGCGGACACACATATTTCAATGGATCATTCCAAACAGACATCCATACCTGTTCAGGAACCTACATACCCTTCCTCCTTCGCCCATATCGTGGAGCTCATCACGACTGGCCAACCAGTCCCTGGTATTCAGCAGATACCAGACACTATATTAACAGGCCATGACACACCAAGCACTAAGCCTAGGAGGCGGAAGCCCTGGGAGAAGGACGAAGTTGGTGAAACTTCTTAGACCTAGAATGGGCGGGGCAGGATGGAAATCTGGGGCATGAGAACCGCTACCATTGATCCTAGGGCCCTTAATATTCTAGCGAGAAATAGGCCACTTCGGCGATCATTAGTCCCCACCATAGAAGTAGGTATCTTTTATGGAACTTATGTCACATGGCCTTGGGCACTGATTATAGACTCTTCTGGGTGTAAAAGAATAACATAACACTAGGAACTAATGAGTGACCAGACATAGCACATAAAAGGTGAGTCTCCACACATAGTGTTGCTTGCTTCCGTAAACCAAATCTCTCGCATAACAACCCACTCCTGTAGCTTTGTTTTTCTGATAAAATGTAGCTATTTCATGAAAGTACTTTTTTCTTTTGTCAAGCTGAAACAAAGAAAAGGGTCTTAGCTTTAGATACATGGAACATGGAGCGCAGAACGTTGAGAGGACCGCTCATTATCAGTCAGTTGTAGATACTCCTTGCCCAATATGACCAGAGCGTCGCGAAACCCTGGACGAGAGCGCCGTAGAATACTAAGTCAATACTATATTGTGTCAGCCGTATACCCGTGCATTAAGCACCACAGACCCAGCTGATGTTGCCCCCGAGGCTCAAGTAACGGGAGAATTGAACCCATTGTTTGCAAACGCTTTTGCTGCCGATCTTAACGGAATGGCGGGTAGTTAGGGTTCCATTGGCTTCCACGATTAAATCGGCCTCCATTCTGACCTGACGTTTGGTACCTATCGTCATTGAAGTTTGTGAACCGACCAATCTGCATACCAGCTCCTGGTCCAGGGCGTGTAATATGAGACGGGTTGCAGCAGAGCATAGCCACTCGAGAACCAAACTTAGACCCACGTAAAGAGACCATATGTTTCCTTTAAGGGAGAATTAGAGCTGTTGGAATAAACTAGACAACAAAACATACCTGATATGGCTTGCAACTAGCTCACGCTGATGAGGCGCGGCGTTCATAAGGATCCACTGGATGAGGTAGTTCCCATACTGATCCCCAGCAACTATCTATAGTTTAGGACTAATCCCTCCCCAAGCTTGAACTTGCGACTTACTGTCAATCAATGGCATTCTCGGTCGATCAGCACGGCCAGTACACACTCGAGTAAGATAGCGGTCTAGGAACTCAGAGCCACCGATTTTCAAACATTTTTCCACTATCTTAGAAGCAAATTGATCCATGCTATAGTCAACTGACCATAGGAGGATATGCTCAATGGCACGATTCTTGTCATGAGGTGCGCCGTGCTCGCAAATGTGTTGAATGCACCAGTTTCCAAACTGGCCGTGAGCAAGTAGGTCGATCTTGGTTAGCACTTCTTCTATAGCCGGACGCTAAGGGCTCGTCAGCATTCTCTGCCCGTGTATACTTAAAACCCCTTCCTTCCTTCTTCATGAGTTTTTATGCTGGTCGTGTGTTGGCTGTCTCCTTGGTGTATGGGGTCTGCCCGTTTAGAATAGCAGAGACGGACACTCTTACTTTTTCATCCTCCACACAGTTCTCAAATATGTTTTGTACCACCAAGCTTCCTGTCTCCCCTAAAGCGACTTCATGCCACATTCCGCACAATGCTTCGTTGACCTTGGCCATAATCTGCGGAGGTTCACCACTCCATCGTAACTCGAAAAGCTTCTGCCAGACGTGACAGGCATACCGGTGGATCACTGTTTCTGGAATTCTGCGTAAAAGTTCATGGACCATAACAGCTTTGTGTTCTTCAGGGACACAGTCGAATGCCTTTTGGATTACATGACAGCCAAACGGATCCATGCTAAGGCTCAATGTGTTGCCTTTTATTGCATTTGCAATGGCAACTATCTGTTCAGATGTGCCATGCTCAAAACAACGCTGGACAAGAAAGTTGCCAAAACGATTAATCATTAGGGGATATGCCTGATGCACTATGGCCTCTATAATTTCATACTTTTGCTCAGCTGTTCCAACTTTGAGTTTCTGCTGTAGGAAAATAGAAGCCTGTTGATCATTGTTGCAAACAATTTTATCAACAATATACCTCCAATCACAAGAGACATTTTTGTCGAGGAGCCTGCGGTAATTAAGTGGTTCGAGAGGCGAAATGTACGTCTGAGTGGAGCTCACACCGACCTACAAGCGTGAGCATGTGCTAGGAATACAAGATTAGGTACTCCTCACGGCTGAAGATGTCCATGGCGGTGCAGTCGCGCTGGAAGAGGTAAACTCAGAGGCTGTCGGAGATAGGGGAGTCCCGACTGGCTGTTGATGATAAGGCGGTAGAGGATACAATCCGATCTGTTGATATGTGCTGCTTTGGCGGTTCGCAGGTGATCTAGGCGCCTGGATACTCGGGGAGCTGGCAGCGAATGTTCCCCAAGGAGAATTCTGCGTTGGAAAACATGACCCACCGCGGTTGGCTTGTGTGATAGACCGGCGTGGCCCGGCGCCTGAGCCTGAAGCATACCTACTTTGCTCGCTGGCAAGGCGTGCATCGAAACTGCAAGCTCCAGTTAACGGACCAGAGAACACACGATGAGGCTGAGACGAAGTGTTTCCTGAGACACCAATGTGGGGAAGCGGGTGTCCCCAAGGCCTACTCAGATCTTGACTAAAGAAATCATTAGACATTGACATTGGCTCGCCGTAAGCTTTATCAGTAATTGGGTTAGTCATATTCATATTAAACCTCTGCTGAATTGGGGGAACCCAGAATCCTCGCGACCGGCTGTATGCACCCGTAGAAAGCGCATCAGAAATGTCTGATTGAGAGTCGTCTGGACCACTCCATCCATCCTGAAGCTGGCTGAAGGTTGGATTCGAAGCGTTGAAGGCGTTTTGCAAATCACTGATTGTTTGCTCCGTGACCTCCCGTCCATTGAAGTCAACTTCGGAAGGAGGGCCAAGGGCTTGGTCCAGTGTGTGTTTGATTACGCGAGTCTGTGCAAGCTCTTGTTCTTGAAGTGCAATCCTTGAGTTGGCAGCAAGTAGTTCCTGCTTTAGGCGAAGAACTTCGGATGAGTCGGTGTTAGTGGCGTCCGGTAGGGCTGAATCTTGGGCAAGAGACTGAACTGGCCCCGAGGTTGAAGTAAGCGGCAGAATACTAGACGGTTTGTTGGCTCCACCATGCCCTTCTAAGCTCTCATAGCTGCTATAAAGAGCACGCCTCTGCCGATCAAGTAAAGTTTGCTGCTCGGATAGCCTTGTGAGTATTCCCTGGTTTGTTGAGAGCTTGATACCTGATGGTTGAGGTTTGGGCGAGAGCCTGGCCAGTAGTTTTCCCATCTCGGAGTTATCAACTGGAGAAATGGATTTTGGATGTTCCAACTTCTGCTTCTGGGATTGTGAGACACTTTGACCTTCATGGAATTTTTGTTTGGAAGAAACCTGACCTTGTTCGATGGGATATCATTGAATTCACCAACCGTGGGTTGAAAATTCCCAAGCTTGGAGGATACCAGAGGATCGGGGGGGCTGTTAGAAGCGTTCATATGCTTGTTGCTCTAGAGTAAAGTATGATTATTATGGAATAGCTGCACTCTTACTTTCTGCAGCACTTACGGATGCTTCACGTCCAAAGGATGATGTTTGTCCATCGTTTGAGAATAACTTGACCTCAGAGAGTCTGCGGCCGATTGTAGGAGACCCGGTGGACAGTAGTGACATTTCTGCCTAGATAGTCGAAGGAAGCCTTCATAAACAAGCAACAATTTAACCACAATCAGGCTGTTGGCTAGAAACGACACTGTCTGAAATCCAAATGCTTTCACATGCAACAACAAACTGGAATTGGGGCAAATGCTTAAAAGATGATAGTAAGTGAAGAGATAGGCTTTATCTTTAGTGGGGAAAGAGACGCGAGATAGATGGCAGAATCTAGAAGAGACAAGATCAGAAATGGAAAGATTGGGGCATGGACACTAAAAAAAAGAAATAAATCATTGGTGTATGGTATTGGGAAGTAACGATGGGGACTAAATGGAAGAATGCGCTAGCCGCTAAGGAAGTAGGAGGAGTATCCATGGAGAAGACCTCACCTACCAGTACTAGGTAGTGCTAGTAGAATGACCCAAAAACAAAATGTGAAGACTACCGTGGGAGAGAATTGCCTATTATATCTGGCTATGACCAGATCAGTATGCCCCGGATCTTCCTAGTGATATTCATCGGCATCTAGCAAGATAGCTAGCACATACAGGAATCTACATACCATAGCAGCAGCAGTGGCACTGAGTACCTAGTATGGTGCAGCTTGCTCCCGTATGAGTTTGATTATCAACACCGGAAATTCCACTTGACAGTATCTGTTCCACTTTCATAAATATCCTGCATTGAGATGGACCTCTCCAGTGAAGTCACTTTCCTAAGCCCAGCTCCACTTAAGTAAAGTAATAGGCCATGCCTGACCTTGAATAAACTAGTATATTTAGTTACTAACACGTACTTCCTGTTCAAATAGTCATCTACATCAGTTTAGCCATTTTTTGCGATGTGTTTAGGCCAGCCCGGTCATCATCGACATATTTCCAAATCATACCTTCCGTGGCTCTCAGGACCAGCAACTCCCTAGATAGATGTATACAACATTAAGCAAGAAAATTCTTTTTTTTTAAGCAGATCCTCCCGGAAGTGGCAGAAGTAGCACTGCTACCAGTGCTACTAGTAGTAGTACGGAGCCCAAGCTTGGTGAGATCGGGGTCATCATTTCAAGCTTGGAAAGTAATGCCCTTTTCGGGGAAAAGGTTCCTTCAGTTGATTCTAGATAGAGGTTAAGCAGAATCATATGGTAGCTTCATAAAATCATACCGTGCTAGTAATTGTCTTTTGTTCATTCGTTCATTGTTTCTATCGAATAGTTGAGTCATCAAGTGACTACAAAATTGCAATCAGATAACTTTACAAGACTTGGGGTGCAGATAGGTTGAAGTCTGCGACGGTAATATTCGACTAGATTAACAGAGATATGTCTAGAATTCTTCCACAGTATGAGATATGACTAGGTAGTAGCTAGTGTTGTATCGTCCAATCTCTCTCATTCATATCATCCATCATTCATGTTCTTTATCGCAATGTTACTCCCCCTCAGTAAACCATGTCATACCTTCGCCAGAAGCAAGAAAACAAAGCCAGTGGAAACCAATCGGTGGGATATTTAGATACCCTTCAAATAGACTATATATAGATCCAACAAACCTGTCTCTGGACAGTAGCGTCGAAAGAGGGATTTTCTCTCTTTTTCTTTACGAAGACTTCGATGATTAGTGAATAGTAATAAGATATGATTGTCATATATTAGACGTAGGCTAGTTTTCTATCATTCCACCTCTATTATTATTACAGAGTATATTATGTTCACTTTGGGGGTTGTCTCCCCTGACTCTTTAGGGTAGTATAGTACGCAGCGTGAAAGCTTAAATCCCTTCCTCGGAGAAAAAAAGAGAGAGAAAAGACAGGGACGTAGGGTAGAAGGGGAAAGAAACTGTGAGCTCTATTACTATCTATATATCCCAAATTACTATAGGATCATTTTATCGTAATCAATCGTAGATATGCTGGGGATCTATGACTACACTGTTTGTCTATAGTTGAGTTCTGTGAATATTGTCAACATACTCCCTACATAAATCATGTTCATCAACTGCCGCTATTTCATCTACTACTACATGCAAAATGATCTCCAGTTCTTGGCACCTTTTTTCAATTTTCGCGCACCATCTCTGTAGATAGCCCATTTTTTGAACGCTCATAACTCAGCCAGTTCGTTATTAAATTGAATTCTGAAGTTTAGAACTAAATCAAGATAAATTTAGTTTACTGCAGATATTTTATACTTCTGATAGTACTGATTTTAAAACTCCACTCGGAACTAGAAATAATTAAGAATGGGCTGAGTTATGTAGGTAACAAAAGTGCCAAGAACTGAAGATCATGCATACTTTGTACGCTAAATCTGTCACGTGGTTCTACCATCAATATTACTACCACATATGCCAGACGAAGTAGGCCTGAATCAAGATTGACCGCGAAACAACGCACTTTAGGCATTAAATGGCAATCAGTATTCAGAGTATAGAGGCACACATGTAGATAAATCAACGAACAAGACTGATATACCATTATCTTTCCTTCCGTGGCTAATAAATTATATAGGTTCATGTAACATGCATTCAGTTGGTATGTGCCGGTCAGACAACGATGTTACTAATAAGACCTATGCTACATTGTAGTAACCAGGGCTTCGTCTCATGACTCGAGTTCAGCTTGTCAGAAGTTTTTGAGCCGCACATGAGACCCCTTACGTAGTAAAGTACTCTGTACACATTTAACAAGTTATACTGTGTAATTCCATTATTTATGGAGTAGGTCACGGGTAGGATGCCTGAGTACTCCGTACGTATCCCGTAAATTAAATTTGGTGATAAGGTGTGGTCCCGCACCATGTTCCCATCCTTGATGTTCATTCGCTAGAAAGGATTCGTCATCCAGCGACAGAACCGCAAACGTTACAAGACTGCAGTTGGATACTGTTCCATCCTATACCCCAACATCCTTCTAAGTCGACTTCATACACCTTTCCACCAGCACGCGAGAATTCTCCTTGAAAAATTTGCCTGAGAGAGTCGGAGTAATTGGCCTTCCTCAGCTTCTGCCCAGATTATCACGGACGTTTGTACGGCCGCTCAACTTTACCGTTCAGATCTATTTTTTAGTCTTAAGGAAAACAAACCACAAAGACATGAAAAACCAGTTACCAAGTGATTAGGAATGACTACAGCGATTGTTACTGGCACTGGACGGCGCTCTTCTATACGACAGTCAGATTTGCAGACTTCAGCGACTGATTGTACCTCACAATCGATGACTACCAGTCCGATAGACAAGTTCCCGCAATTCAAGGACGATCAATATGAAATAGCTGCAGATTCAAGAGAACCTCATTCAAGTTTTGCGACAAAGTATACACTGAATGATCGCTGGGAACCGCGCAAAGCATCCCATTTTGCTACAGAGTATACAGTCAGGCATCCAAAGCATAAGCCGAGAAAAAGCATCAGCGAGGCAATCAGTACCATCCGCACACGTAATGCCAGTGTGAGTGCCAATGCGCAAGAATTGGCCCAAGCCCTCCGGGCGCCGGTGTCATATAAACTGATAGTATGGTGAATCGTTCTTGCGCCTTATCAGGAATCATGGCTCACGTCTACATAGAGTCTTTGCCTTATCTGGTACATGACCTCCGCCCTAACAAACACGTCGTCGAAATCCATCTTGAATGCACTCCCAAAACCCATTACTCTTACAATTGTGCAATTCGCTTTTGTATCAATATGGTGCTTATTGCTGTCATATCTATCGAAGATACTACCATGGCTCAGGAATAGTGTACCAGCCCTCAAAAACGGTATCCGTTACCCCTCACGCGATGTTATAATGACTGCGTTGCCACTTGCAGCATTTCAGCTAGCAGGCCACATACTAAGTTCCATGGCCACTTCCCAAATACCTGTCTCGCTAGTTCATACAATCAAGGGACTATCGCCCTTGTTTACAGTCTTAGCATATCGCGTGTTCTTTCGCATCCGATATGCCAGTGCTACCTACCTATCTCTTGTTCCTTTGACTTTAGGTGTTATGCTTGCTTGTTCCACTGGGTTTTCCACCAATTTCTTTGGAATAATGTGCGCATTGGTTGCGGCTCTAGTCTTCGTTTCGCAAAACATCTTTTCCAAGAAGCTGTTCAACGAAGCAGCGCACGGAGAATCGGAGACACAATTGTCTGCTCAACGGAAACTGGACAAGTTAAATTTACTTTGCTACTGCTCTGGGTTGGCCTTCATACTAACGCTTCCAATCTGGGTTCTCTGCGAGGGTTATCCATTACTTTCAGATATAATGCAGGATGGAACCATCTCGCTGTCAGACAAGGAGAACTCTCTAGACCATGGTGCTCTCATATTTGAGTTTGTGTTTAACGGAGTCTCCCATTTTGCACAAAACATCTTAGCATTCGTGTTGCTATCCATGATATCCCCAGTTTCTTACTCAGTCGCATCTTTGGTTAAGAGAGTATTTGTCATTGTCGTTGCGATAGTATGGTTTGGCAATTCAACTACTGCTATGCAGGCAATTGGCATTGTCCTTACGTTCATTGGACTATATCTCTACGATCGCAACAGCCATGATGACCTAGCAGACCAAAGGGCGAACGCAGACCACTTTCGTCCGAAGGAAAACGTACTTCCTCTAAACATCCGGAGTACAACTAAAACATGGGATTCGAACGGTTATGTATTTCCATCGGGGAAAACTATTGAACGTCAGTTTCTAGACGACACGCATTCTTTTTCAACCAACCCGAAGAAGGACGATAATAGACCAGGCCGAGTCCGCCCCAGGGGAAGCAGTAATACTAGGGCATGGCTACCACCTGGCACAAAGCAAGAGACGACTTGGCAGCCAAGTGACTCTTAGATGGTCTTGGCCCTGATTTTCATGGTCATTACTCTGCTCCTCGGAGTGGTCTGATCTTGCGGCCTAACAATGTTCAATTTGCCGTGAGGTACCTTTTCTCTATCTTTTTCTTGCGCGTGCTTTCCCCCTTTTTTTCCTGGGGGCCGGGGGGGCTGTTGAACAATATCTTTGTATTGGTATGGAAGACTCTTAATAGAAGTACATGTTCAATAAGCTTCCTTTACAATGCTGTGATTTCGCGTGCCTTGTTTGCAGCTATATAAGCTACGCAGTACCTTCGAATAGTAGGAGAGTTAGCAGTGTGCGAAATCTTAACCAGTCAATGACCTGGCTCGATCGCTTAATTTCCGACAGAACTTCCTCAAGATATTCCTTAAGTTCTGAGGCTGTAAGCCCATGAAAGTTACCAGGGTGTACTTGGATACTAACAAGAGTCTATTAGAGAATAACTAGTGCCCGCTCGTTCGTTTATATCAATACATATACAACAATGAGTGTTGCCACTGTCAGTAAAGAACTATACCTTCATCAGGTAGTCACATCAATAGGATGAGAATAACCTTAAGGAGCTCCAGCTCAGTGCATTTGTTCTTGGGACATGTAGCAGAGGGGGGAGGGATAGAAGAAAGCCCTGCCACCTACAATAATCATGCCCGTGAATGAGTTTGATATGAGAAAGAGAGAAGAAAAAGAAGAAAAAGAAGAAGAAAAAGGGAAAGAAAAACACCTCCATGGTGCTTAGAAAACGTGACTAAACGGTGTGACTCGGATTAAATGATTTGCCGCATAACCGAGCCAATGCGAGGCGGGCAATTTGCGAGTGACGCCCCGACTTGACTGGCAGAATCCGAACAAGCCAAAAGTGCTCTCTTTAAGAACATCAGCTCTTCAAGCTCTGCATTGGGCCTCATCCACCCTTCTCCTCTTCCAATTACTTTCCCTTCCCTTCCCTACCCTTTTAATTTCTCGCAGCATGCGGCCGCAGTTGTTTCGTGCGGCCGCCCGGGCTGTCCGGGTCCCAAAAGTCAACTACCTTAGATCCTTTGCAACGACAACCCATCGCCTCGCCGAAGTAGAACTTACAATTGGTATGGCTTCGTTGATCTTCTAATTCCATACCTGTGTTGAAGCTGATTTCCATGGCTTTAGATGGCAAAAAAGTCTCAGTAGAAGGTGATTTAACCTCGCGATATGACGTTCTAGCTCTCCCTGCTCACACCTTTCCACAGCCGGGTCAGCTCTTATTCAAGCTTGCGAGAAAGCGGGCGCTACAATCCCAAGGTATAGTGACGTGCAGTGAAGATTACTAAATAAAGCTAACCATAATCCCAATAGATACTGCTACCACGAGTACGCTCAGCCCTCTCTAGGAAGCCACGTTTATATCCTCTGCTAACATCCCAACAGAAAGCTTATGATTGCAGGAAATTGTATGCTCTTATATAACGCCAAATTTAAAGATTTGCTAATCTTGCTTTAGGTCGTATGTGTCTAGTTGAAGTTGAACGTGCACCGAAACCAGTGGCATCGTGCGCTTGGCCCGTACAGCCGGGAATGATTGTGAAGACTAACTCACCGCTTGTCCACAAGGCGAGGGAGGGCGTTATGGAATTTCTCCTCGCTAATCACCCCCTTGATTGCCCCATCTGTGACCAGGGTGGTGAATGTGATCTTCAGGATCAGTCAATGCGTTATGGTGCCGATCGTGGGCGCTTCCATGAGGTTGGTGGCAAGCGAGCGGTGGAAGATAAGAACATCGGACCTTTGGTCAAGACGTCTATGAATAGATGTATTCATTGCACCCGCTGCGTTCGATTCATGAATGATGTTGCTGGTGCCCCGGAACTCGGAACTGCCGGCAGAGGAAACGATATGCAGATTGGTACCTATCTGGAAAAGAACCTCGAGTCTGAGCTCTCCGGCAATGTTATTGATCTCTGCCCCGTCGGCGCACTAACTTCAAAGCCATATGCTTTCCGTGCTCGCCCATGGGAATTGAAACACACCGAATCTATTGATATCCATGATGCTTTGGGCTCCAATATCCGGATAGATAGCAGAGGTATGGAGGTCATGCGCATCATTCCGAGACTCAACGACGACATCAACGAGGAATGGATTAACGATAAATCGCGGTTTGCGTGCGACGGCTTGAAAACCCAGAGACTTACAACGCCTCTTATCCGCAGGGAAGGAAAATTCGTCCCCGCGACATGGGAACAAGCACTGACTGAAATCTCCTCGGCTCGTCAGAAACTCCAGCCCAAGGAAAATGAGTTCAAGGCCGTTGCTGGACACCTAGTAGACGCTGAATCGCTCGTTGCCATGAAAGATCTAGCTAACAAGCTTGGTTCTGATAACCTTGCTTTGGACCAGCCAGGTGGCAGCTCACCCATTGCTCACGGTGTTGACGTTCGTTCGAGTTATCTCTTTAACTCGAAGATCTATGGTATCGAAGAGGCTGATGCCATTCTGTTGGTCGCTACAAACCCTCGCCACGAAGCTTCGGTCCTTAACGCACGCATCCGCAAACAGTATCTGCGCTCTGATCTTGAGATCGGACTTGTTGGTGAAAAGTTTGAGAGTACCTTCGACTTTGAGCATTTTGGCTCCGATGTTTCCGCTCTAAAAACGGCTCTTGCAGGGAAATTCGGTGAAAAGCTTGCCTCCGCCAAACGCCCCATGGTCATCGTTGGTAGCGCTGCAGCAGAGCACGCAGACGCCAAAGCGATTTTTGAGACAGTAGGCAGCTTTGTAGAGAAGCATTCGAGTACATTCAACACTCCCGAGTGGCAGGGGTACAATGTTCTCCAGCGCGCTGCATCTCGTGCTGCTGCCTACGAAGTTGGCTTCACCACACCCTCTCCAGAAGTTGCTCAGACCAAACCGAAGATGATTTGGCTCCTCGGAGCGGATGAAGTTAGTCAGAATGAGATCCCGAATGATGCTTTTGTCATTTACCAGGGACATCATGGTGATCGTGGTGCTCAACTTGCCGATGTTGTCCTTCCAGGTGCTGCCTTTACAGAGAAGTCCGGCACATATATCAATACTGAGGGGCGTGTACAAGTTACACGCGCGGCGACCTCGTTGCCTGGTGCTGCACGCGATGACTGGAAGATTATTCGTGCCACCAGTGAGTTCCTTGATGTGCCTCTTCCCTACGATGACGTTGAAGCACTTCGCGACCGTATGGAAGAGATTAGCCCTGTGATGCGCCGATACGATGTCGTTGAGCCAACATCTCTGGGCTTGTTGAGCAAGATTCAATTGGTTGAACAGAACAAGGGCACCCAGCCAACCCTGGCACCTTTCAAGAGGGTTATCGATGACTTCTATTTTACCGACTCTATTTCTCGGAGGTATGTACCCCTACGGTTGCTTCATCTACGTAATTTTTCGTTTCTAATCGAGATACAGCTCGCCAACGATGGCCCGATGCTCAGCAGCTAAGGCCACAGGAAACCCAGAGACAAACTTTATGGCCGCTGGTGAAATGTCTCCCCAGGCTCTGTACGGCTAAGCCCTTGCCACTTAAAGCATGATATGCCTAGGTTTTTTCTTGTTTGTCTATTGTCTAGGCGTTGTCGTTGTAACACCTATACTTCTTTATTGTGTTTTGTTCCCTTATCATTGAAACTGTTAGTCGTCATGTTTTGCCACCTCATTCCCAAGATGCCTCCCATATCACCCTCTGGTATAAAATGGGATGTCAGTAGCGGTGAACTTGTACATAAGATTGAGGTAAAATTCAGCTTTTGCGTATACAGGTACTTTAGGATCTTCGAGTATTCATTATAATACCAAACCTGTAGATGAAGCGTTAAAGTTAGTCGAATTTCACAAATTGAAGGGTGTCCAGCTTGTTGACGATGGTTATCACAAGATTAAAGAGTAACAAGTGTTCAGTGCAACACGAATTGCGGTATACGCCCAAATACTGTTTATTAATTACATACTGATACCAGTCATAGCTCATCGTCATCTGTCTCCCCAGCAGTATCCTCTGTATTATTATTCTCCTGCTGATGTGCCTGTGTTTTTGGCTTTGTTACGGCCGTTTGAACCTTCCTGGCAAATGGAAGCTCTCTTCGTGGAGGAGGAAGGGGCAGTTCCTTAATTACAGAGCGACCAGTTGGACCTCTACGTTCGAGCATATGTCTTTCGTCCTCACTGCCGGTCGGATCTGAGGGCGCGGGAGACCCTTCATCTGTGGTATTTTCGTCACTTTCCTCCAGAGGCTGAGGTGTTGAAGATCGCTCATCGGCCGTTTCATTGGCCTTCTCAGAGTCATTTGAGTGCATAGTTTGATCGAATTCCATTGTTTCGAATCCCGCTTCACTCTCCGCCTCATCATCACTCATTTCCGCAGCAGTACGCTTCGTGACCCGGATACTTTTGTGCGGTCGGAGATGCTGATCTGATGTTGCATTCTGAATGCAAGACACTGGTTTTATAAAATCACGGGTCAACGGTCAATCCCGTGCTGGATAATATCTAACCTGACCTCACCTTTTTCTGGGTCTACTTTTGCAGTGGCTAGCAGGCGTTGCTGGTTGCGTATCTTGAGCTTCTTTTCGTTCAGCAGCTGGAGAAAATTGACTATTAGTTGTTCTTCGTGCTGTGTCTTCGCGGAAACGAACTCCTCGAGCTGCTTGTTGAGTTGTCTAATCATGGTCTCAGCACTGCGGTAGCGAGCAAGCAAAGAAGTGAAGCGCTGCTCAAGGGTATAGGCCCTGACGGCAGCAAGCCCTGCCCAGTCAAAGAGCTGGATAGATTGCTGGTCATCTTGTCTGAGAGTCACGGATCCAAGTCTTTGCTGTAAATTGTTACGTTGTCAGAGATTAAAATATGTGTTTACATGCAAAATGCACATACAGTTATGGTCTGGATCCTCTTTCGAATAGTGATCACTAGCTCCTTATCTTCGGCGTCACTGGCTCCAATGATGCTAGCCGACGATTCAATACCACACAGCTTCTTCATCTTCGCGTCGGACTCATCCAGCTGGCCAAAGACATGTGACACAATTTGCGCCCATTCCTCGTCGTTACCTTCATAGTTTTTGGAGCGAAATTCATGTAGGTGCGACTTATGCACTGCCCTGATTGTCTTAGCTCATGCTCCATTACTTGAACAACAAATAAAATCCAGCAAGGTAAGAGGTCGGCGTACCTGTACAAGTATACGGGTTCTCGCCTTCAGTAGCCGTAACGTTCAAGTCCACAAGAGACGAGCCAGTGCGAGTGATATGAACAAGTACATATGATTCAGGATTGTCAGCCCTGGGTAGACGCAGAACCCGAGGAGACAAGCCAAGCTCGGAGGACATACTGAGGAGTGCCAGAGATGGCTGAGTGACAGGCAATTTAGAACAGAGGGAATATTGGTACTAATGCTGCTGCTGCTATTTAAGCTAGTATCTTAAAGCTTCAGATGCAGTGGGTCATCATAGGCTACAGGCCAGGTATAGAGATGGCTGCCTGTTAGGTTCCTCTGACCCATCAAAAAAAAAAAGGTAAGGTTAAGAATGAGGACGAGCCACAAAGTAGCACTGCAGGTGATGTGCGGAGGTATGGTGCAGTACTCCACTAACATTAGTAGTGCGCGCCTTAACTACTTTTAGTAAAATTTAAAACATTGCCATTGGAAGCTTCTCTGTTGGGAAGAGAGCTTCACGTATACTTTGACATGTATGGTTCGAGATTCTAGATAGATACGATGTATAAAGTCCTCGAGGTCTGTCTTGTCAAAGGCGTTGTTTGATTTGGCTGGTAATATACTATATTTATTCTACCTTGAACTGGTATGAAAACAGACTACCTAGAATGGGTTGGAATATTTGATACATCATTACACCCTGTAGTTTACTCTATACACATCGAATGTTTATTCATAGCTACCGGAGCAACCTAACTGGAAAAACCGCCCAGAGTGTGTCAGGCGACTCACTTCAAGTGAATACCAGGTACGACGTACCTACTAGATCCCTCTGCCGAACGCATCCAACGGCTTGTGGATCCGGGTGAACAATACTACTAGTAATAAATTATAATACTACTAAATAGTATTAATACCATGCTATACTATTAACTACTAACTAATTAGTGCCACCAGACCCAAACTAAAGATGAGACTAGTGAGCAAATAATAGTAGTACTGTAAGTGCCTTTTCCCATGTCCACCCTTTTCCCTTCCTTATTACTTAAATCCCCGTTCCTCAGTCATTAACTACCCCGGAGCACTTTCTTCTGGAAAAGGGAAAGATTCACTCAAACCTCACCCCTTTGAAACCCCCTACAAATCATTGACAGAGGCTTTCCAGTTGGGATGTACCCGCCAATGGTTGTGTAGTTCATCAACCCCTTGTTACCTAACGTTTAAACGATCTCTCGTCTGAAGGAATCCTCCAGCCACCACGACCACGGCCACGACCACTCCACAACGCGGACCAGCACGACTGCTGAGTATCAGGCTCGTGTCGGTTTTCTCCGTAGGCCGGGTCACCTGTTCCGTTTCTCTTCTGTAGAGGCACGCGTGACTTCGCTTTTGACCCTCTACCACCCGTCTACGATTCTTTTGGTTTTGACGTATCAATATTTTGCGAAGGAGACGGGGCTTCAGGAAATACGCACCATTCCAGGAAAAAGAAAGAAATCGCTCCACCTACCAAACCCGCAACGTCACCGTAATCCAGCCGATTCCATTCACACGGAATGACGTTCCTCTTCTGTATCAACGCAGTGGGTTTCAACGCCGAAAATATCTGAACCTGTCCCTCGGAAATACGATCTATACTTTTCGTTTTTGTTCAACACTTTTTCTGACATGGAGTCGTTAACACTCCAGGTACGCCGTGGTGAAGAAACAATCGAATGTTGGGACGATGATGACGACCTACAATGCTACGAGGACATCCAATTACGCACCGCATCAAGTGCCACATCAGTAACTAATTCATCTATTCGTCGGTCTGGTCACCGAGATTCAATTTCCTCTCGTCGTTCCGGACGCTCCGATCTTGACTCCAACTTGGGTGAAGACGAGGATTGGCAAGTTCAACTATTGGATAATGAAGAAGGTGTGAACGAAGAAGCCATAGCGTCTGCCAAAAGTGCAGGAATTCCTTTACCTGCAAACTTGCCCAGGTCAGCTCTCGTCGGGGGCACTATTAAACGCCTGGGGCGGAGGAAACCTAAGCAAAACTTTGTTGATGACTGGTCCGAAGACGTGGAGTTCCCAGGACCAGATGGTGTCTTGGAGTTAAGGAGTCCACAAGAGTCGACGTTCCCGGAATCGCTCCGGCAGATTAGCTCTGCTGCTACGAGCCCTGTGAAAACGTCGGCCTCACCCTTCTGGAGTGATGACATTTCTTCCCACTTGCAGTCTGCACTCGCAAATTTGGATAGCTACCCGGTCGATGATAGTGTCGACGATGCAGATGATGTTCCTACAATCAGAGCTCCAGTATCTCGGTCTCCGCAGAGGAATGGTTTCCTTAGCAATTCGAAGCCTGACAAACAGAACCGTGACTCAGAGGACTTTGAGCAGGATTTTGAATTGCCGGCAGATGACCTGCCTTTACAACTATCACATCGACAGCGGATCTCGAGGATTTCAAGTCCTACGCCGGATGAATTAGATATTGACTGGTCCGAAGGCAGTATTGGTGTCCGATTTGGTGGTACTACAAGGGATCATCGATCGAATCCAAGCTCTTCGGTCTCTGTAGTCAGTCCCAGTGCTTCCAGTTGCCTAACTGCGGAGAGTGAGGATGAAGGTCTAGACGGCCTCATCATCCCTGACGGACCTTTGGACTTAGAGTCATCTCTTAAGAAGCGGCAAGAACCGAAGTATGTAAACTTAAGCCACCCGAAACTAGCGAAGCCAAGCCGTGAGTCGGCCAGCACAGATAACTTCTTCTCGGGTCTTGAAATCGAGGACGATGACGTCTTTGATTCAAGAAGGCTCTCGATAAATCCAAACGTTAAATGCAAGACGGAACGTCCTGGCAGCCCAGCCAGGCGTTCGGCAACTACTCTGACCTTCACGCACACAACAGGTTCCCCGAAGACTCGGATACCCCGTCTTTCTAATCACGATCGTCCGCACTCAACACACCTGGAAACCGTTTCAGAAAGCGGTGCTCCTCTATCGAAGTTCCGGACGCCTCCATCACGAGGAGGGGGGCATTCTTCGCATTCATCACTATCTAGTCTTACACCATCTGGATCTACATTAATGTCCCCGATTAACTCCGCTCCAAATAGACGACATGTCGGTTCGCGAGTCCCAAAGAGCTCCGTCGGTAGCGAACGTATCACTGCGGGAAACCAGCTACTGAAAAAGAAACGGTCAATGCCATCGATGCGAAACACACAACAGCCAGCGACACCATCTTTCCAGCGCTCCCCTTCTCGCCTAGACGGATCGAGCTTTTCTACCATCCGACCAAGAACTCCGGTTGATCGCGCAAATGACGTGAGAGCATTGAACCGTAAATCACATGCACCGTTTATCCCAGCTGGGGCGTCAGAAAATCAGTCACACCATGCCAGTGTCAAAAGTTACCGGCCATCCCGTCGTACAAATTCGGATAGCTCCAATGACACATTCAATTCGCAAGCGCCATCTCGCCTGTCTCGGTCAAATCGCCATGATGCTTTCGGTAACAGTATAAATGATTCAAGTCCCGAGGCCTTAGTCACTTCCTCAAAGAGAACACTTACCCGCCCAACCCGTCGGCGTAACTTTGGTGATGGTACTGAGCTGGCATCGTTTGATGACTTGCCAACGTCTACTTCAGCAGAAAGCCGATTCGTGAAGCTTCCTTCTGGACGTGGAGCCCCGCGGTCTCTTCGAAGTAGGCTGAATCGAAGCCACACCATACCAGCGAGGACACAAACTCCTACCCCTCAACAATCGGTACTCGGTACTACCTCAAAATCTCATGACTCCACCCCCAGATTTGCACGGGACACCAACGCTTCAAGAAACGCAAGGGAGCAGCGCATCGCCTCGATGACATTCAACGCAAAGGCTCGTGAGAATGCCTCGCTTACCTCTTTGAACGCAATCTGGAAAGCACAAACAGTCTCGCGGGTTCCTTTAACCTCGGCAATAAGAAGCA
Source organism: Aspergillus pseudonomiae (assembly GCF_009193645.1). Lineage (NCBI taxonomy): Eukaryota > Fungi > Ascomycota > Eurotiomycetes > Eurotiales > Aspergillaceae > Aspergillus > Aspergillus pseudonomiae. The sequence goes on along the minus strand of NW_022476060.1, from coordinate 5,123 downwards.
GAAAGGGTAGACCGGCTATTGCGGCTGGATGCAAACCACACTTAATTAAACCTTTGGGAGCAGGTGTCCAGGAGCCCAAATGTACGTTGATTCTCTGTTCGGGGATATTGGACTATAGACTGACTGACCTAGCTGTAAATGGCATGCAATATAACCCTACTGCTTTCCGTTGGGAAGGAAATGAAGGCTTGATTCGGGAGTTTGAAAAGGGTTCACCCAAATCACCAAAGCCAGCACCCGCTCTTATCACTAATGTAGGCGCGATGCAGAATGTGCAGGTAGTTGGTGGGATGGTGTTCGATCCACAACGTATGTGCTGGCTTAAACTGGCGCCACTGCAACCAGGGACAAAAGGGCTGGTGGCAATCCAGGATGAGGATGATGTTTTCGCCGGTCTTGGTGACCTCGACGACAAGACTAGCAGTTCCAGACTGCGAAACTCGAGTACCTATGACGATTTTGGGTTCGGTGGGAGCGGTGATGATCGAAGCTGTGGGGATTCGTCAGACGAGTGGCCTATGACGGAAGAATTTGATGTTGGCCCAGAATTCATCAGGCGTCAGCGCGCAGAAGAAGAAAAATGGAGACGTAAAGTTGATAGGTGGGTCGGCTTCGATCGTATGAGATTTGGGGACGGCTGGCGATGGGCTATTCGAGACTTGGTGCAATTTAACAGTACGTGGGACCACAATGGTGGGTGATCATCAAGGCATATTGAACACATACCCTTTCTGTTCCCACCACCCTCTGGCGAAAAGGGCGATGGAAAAGTAACGAAAAAAAGAAGAGAGAGGGCCGGGAGGAGGGTAAGAGGGAAGAAAAAAGAAAAAAAAAAAAACCTAAGGAAGAATGGGAAGGTTGGTGAAAGAGAAGTTGAAGCAGTGATACCCATTGGAGACATTGGGGTTATACTTCATTGGTCGATGCTCCACCTCCAACACTTCAAATATTTTGATGATGGTAAGAAACGTTTTCACGATAGTGGGATAACCCTATTTGTGGTTAAGCTGCAATGGGCATCCTGCATGAGGTTATGACTAAAGGCTATGGACTCCTTGACCTTAATGAACCGGTCGATGCTATGATCTTCCTCTCTGTCTGCTTTTCTTAAAATAGGATGTCGTGCCTTATGGGAGTATCGATACTAAAGAAGCAGGAGCTCTATGTATTTATAACTGCCGCGGTATATACCTCTTCATGTAAATGATTCAAATTCTCGTACCGACTCCATGTCCATTAATGCATCAGCCGTTCCGTTTGTATTAGACTAAGAATATCGCTCTAGGTAGCGAATCCGAGCATGGGATCGCCCGCCTCGATGAACAATTGGTGACAATGAGAGTATACGAGAAATACTACCTACCTCCTCATTTGCTTGTCTACTTTTTTTTTAAAAAAAAAAATAAAATAAAATAAAATAAAATAAATAATTTTATTCCCTCTCCCGACAATTGTTAACACCCATCGAGCCATTTTCGCCGATAGGAAGAAGAAATTCGAGGGGGGTGGTTGAAACAAAATCAGCCACATTTAAAATTGTTTCCTGTATTCCACATAACCTCACTGCTCTATCATCGTCTTGCTATTAGAAGTCTTCAATCAAGTCCGATCAGCCACGGCAGGCGGAAGCTGTTGATGAGTCTATACTAGGTCGACGCAGAGTATTATACCGTGGACAAGGGAGACCGTGCACCAAGTCTTCTAGGCGAGTTGCAACAATTGCCAGGCCACCAGCTTTCAAAATCTTACAGGGCACCCTGGTGATCTATCAGGGAACAAGTTGATGCACTCTGTTTACGAAACTGATAACACTAATGTATGATATGCACCTTCCCAGCAGGCCTCAGCCAGCCTCCGATGTTTTCTGTGAACATTGCAATTGTTTGTGTGACACAGCATCGGATCGACTACACGAAGACCCGAAAGGACAACTGATCTCTTCCTTGGCCAATGATATCGTAACAACTAGGTTGCCAACGCACTCAACCATGGAGTCTGGGTAGTATAGTAACTAACGGTCAAGGGACTCAAGGTAGACTTCATGGACCAAACACCCATGGCTCTCCTGAGTCCTGCTGCCCAGTAGCACCCACCGTATTGGTCTCACCTTAATATGTGTCAAATACATCATGGGTACTAGTTTAATTACAAGGACGGTGCCCGGTAGACGTTCGGTACTATCGCCCACTCGGTTTTTGCAGCTATTAACATAATCCATGCACTTGAATGGGTCACTAATGGGCGTTACTTCTATGATCCTGTCCCAAAACAAACCAGGGAGCATACAGGGCATACCCGGGTCCCAGGTCTTAGAGTAGTTGTTTGTACCGAATTCTAGAACGTGGCCAGGCCCCTCACCGCAAAGCTGACCATCAGCCACGCATTTCACGTCTACTATAGTAGTTCCGTCAAGTATAATTTGCTGGGTAGGTTCTACTACTCTTCCCCCCTTGTCCCTGTGCAGAAGTCCTAGCTTTATTTGGGATGCTATTTCTAGGGACACAGTGTACTTCGTAAAATAGGGTAATATAGTAAAGAGGCACATCTAAGACGAAGCTACTCACTATAAAGCTCTAAGTAGCCCTCTCCGCTCTCTTGATAGTGTAGTAGTCTACAGATTCGCCTTAAGCAAACTGCTAGTCCGCCGGTGTCCTGTTTTGATTATACACTAGAAAGTATATGTGCAAATGATCTAAAAGATGACACTTTGCACATACGGGCCATAGCATTTTGTGCTCTTTGGTCAGAATAGAGAATCCTTGGACGACATAAAATTGGTAGACCTTGTGCCAATGCTTCTTTATATCCACTAGACGCTGACAGCAGTAGCCAATAATAGTAGGACTAGTACTACTTGCATCACACTTCTGATGATAGTATATCGTACAAGTAGCATAGATGGCTCTGCAGGGAACCCAGCTCCATGAAAATTAACCACTGATATCAGCCGACGAAAACTACGGAGTACAGCGTCCTAATAGACCCCTGTTCAATTGTTGTGCACAGATAGGCAACGGATGGAGCCTCGTCCATCCAATCCGGTTACTTGCAGAAGGGGATCAAGGTCTCTTAGCAATCATGTTAACATCACTGACCCTTTGCATGGCAGTGTTGTTAATTATGCTGGTAGCTAGTCTATGATAACCCACAGCATTTCCTGCAAGCAAATGGATTTAGGGAAAACCAAGGACCCTGGTGTAGTACAGTGTCCAGGTATATTGTACAGCTGTACAGGCATCCGCTGTTAACCAAAACCCAGTAATGAGGCATTCCATAGTACATACCTACCCAGGGCGCGCCATGGGAAAGGAATACACTCGTTTTTTCCGACTACTGGCAATTACGGGTATACAAACACCCAAGCGTAATATATAGGTAGATACCTATGTAGTACTAGGTAGGTAGATCAATCCTGTCTTTATGTTATGTGTGGGCAACCAATTCATACAGTACCGTTTCATAAAATACCATATCATACGGCCTGCCGTTGGTTTCAGTTGTACGTACTCAAAAAGCAGGGCTGAAGAAAGAGAAAGTTTAGCAAGAACATGACCCGTGCAGAGTATAGCCTAGAGATAAGTCTCCTACAGGACCTGTAGGTTTATTTCTTGTTTGTATTTCTCTGCTTCGCCCTTCATCTATTCGAGGCCGACCGATCCACATACTACTTAGTATGGGTAAAACATGCAGTACTTATCATACGGAGCGGTGACCGAAAGGGCCCTGAGCCCTTCTACAGAAGCCTGTTCTAAACATACGTTTTACAGATATCTTACTCAATTGGGCTCAATCTAATTGCCAACATGTACTACCTACATTACAGAATACACGGCCTAGAATTTACGCCTACTGCTGCCTGATAAGACCATGCCGTACATACACACAGTAAGTTACTTTTTTCCTTGATGCGTGGGTCTCCCAGGAAACTAATAAGGGGCTTCATATGGGCTTCTGCGCAGAGGCTTCGCTACTATCTTATTGGATTATGTATAGTATTAACCAAAATAGGGGGTGACAAGCCTGGAGCAGTACATCAGTGGAAGAATACTAGACGATTAGTTGCTGCTAGGTACTACCGAGACAAGGTAGATACACACAGTCTCTTGGTCTCTTCATCCTGGATGAGGGAGTGCTTGTCAATATTCAATGAAGGAGCGGTGCGTAAGAAGCATGGAAGAGAATGAATGGAAAAGAGACTCAAACACCCATCATGTATGTGAGCGCAAGGGTCTATTTCTTCAGTGCAGCCAATTGAGTTGATTCCTATCTACTTCTCAGCTAAGCTGTGCCTCTCAGTGGAATTCGGCCCTCAATCACAGCATGGACCATTGATTGCTTTGCAACGCAAGCACCTGAGAAGTTAAGTTACAAGTGAGTTGCTGGAAGTATGAGAGACCTGAACTGTATCACTGGCACGCATCCTCCAGAGTCTTAAGAGTCTTAGCATGTGTCCCTGATTAGTTTTTCTTCTCTTTCCTTTTTTTTGTCCTTTTTTCCTTTTTTCTTTTCTTTTCTTTTTCTTTTCCTAGATATCTCCGAATGCATTTCCTCCCAATGTCTTTGTGCCACTGAAAAGGAAAAGGCTCCATGGAGACTGCCAAAACTTGACCTATTTTCTTCCTTCCTTCCTCTACCTACGCTCTTTTCTTTTCCTTTCTTTTCTTTCTTTCTTTTTTTTTCTTTTTTTTTTTTTGCAAATTTTTTTTTTTGCAATTTTCTTTTTTTTTTCCCTTTCCCTCTCTATATCTCCATATTCTTGTCCGATTCTCAATGATAATGTCTAATTGTCTGATCAACCTTGTCGGTTGACTCGGTTCCACAAGTTCTTTGGCCTCACCATCTACAGGCCTCCTTCGCTTTTCTTTCTTTCCTTCCCCTTCCTTTTTTTTCTTTTTCTGCCGGTCTTATTCACAGTGCGTTGCTTTCGATGTGATGGTTTCTTTTTTTTCTCTCATCTTTCGCCCTTCTGCCTCTCTTTCCCTCTCTTCTGCAGGAGGTACCTTACAGAGTCTTGTCTGGACATTCTTTCTTAGCCCCAATGCTATATCCCCCATGTTATTCCCTATATTACTTTTTATATGTCAAAGTCGATAATAGTCAAAGCTTTTTTTTTTTTTTTTTTT